>NW_025813826.1:1052038-1352038 GCF_021917145.1 Hypomesus transpacificus | reverse complement strand
GATACCTGACGCAGATCGTCACTGCATTGAAGTTCGCAAAACTGAGATATGGTCATTGACGTATTTAACTTTGGACTTGTCCGTTCTTGCGCATAACAGTGGATCGCTAATAAATCGCCAAAATGTCATGTTTGTATGATTTACAGTCTCACGGGAATTTGCGAAAACATTTCTGAATATAATTTATTTTTAAATAAAAAAACGCATTGGCACAAAAACAATAGGGTTTCAGTCTCTACAGGGCTTAAACCCCTCAATGTAACATTAGAAAAATAAAGAGAAAAAATATAGCTGCAAGCAGCGATTCGGGTTCCTCCGCAAAATGGCAAAATATTATAAAAATGTATATTGTAGAAGATCAAGAGTTGGACAACAAGAGAGCAAAATTACTTCATATTTGACCAACAACAGGCTGAATGGAGATTCAAACTCGAGCATGTCAGCTCAACTTATTAGCTCCCTTTTTATTAGAGGTGATTCAACTAATTTTAATAATATGGGGTGTTTTGTATGCAAATACTTGATTTTTTAGTTTGTAGACTAGGAACAGGTGAGATTTATCAAGAAAATGTCCTAGAAGTGTGTGTATGCCGCTCGTATGAATATTTGATAAATTACACCTTGAACTGTTCCTGGGAATATTCCAAACCTCCACATAAGAAAGATTTCTACGCACACTTGATAAATGAGGCCCTAGGGACTGATGTCCGTAAGCTGTCGAACACGGTGCATCCCTCTGCTTCAAGAAGAATTCCGTGTGTCGCCGCATGTTTCAATAAATTCGACGTGCTTCCCCCTTTGCACGTAATAGTTTTGCAACATTTGTTGCATTTTGCGATGTCGAATCCTTGGCTGTGAAATACAGCCACACTTTCGACCGCTTCGCTTTAGGCATTTTAAATGCACTAAAAGCTAGCCAACGATAGCTAAAGACTAGCAGAGCAAGTGTAATATGTTTACTAGCAATCACGTGCAGTAAATGGTTAATATGCTTTTACGTCCGTTTTGGTGATCCCGGAGGTAAAATATGGCACTTTGAAAGTAGACTTCATCTACGGTAGCTAGCTAACGGTAGACTACATAGAAAGTGTGATATTTTACGGCCGTTTCGGAGCGACAGAGGGAAAATATTTCAGTCGACACATTAAGTGGAACTGAAATGAGGAAGCCAAATGTGCGTTTTACTCCGGTCCAATCCCTATATGTTGCATAGGAACTGGTTCCATAGTGGAACCATGTTTCGGTACCCAACTCTAAGCATGTCATCTCACACAGGGCTTGAAATTGCGACCGTTTTTTGTTGTATATGCTACCGAAATTGTGTCTGTGCGACCTCAAAATATTGTAATGAACCAGAACCACCCAAAAGGAGGGGGAACCAATTACCAGGTAGCTGCGGGTAAAGCTGCCACCACCTTTGTATAGCCTTTGTATAGCTGGTATGGTCTGGGTCAGAGGTCGGCACACACAAAATACGCAGTAGTTATATATATAAAACCCGGCCGTCACGAAATGGCAGGACTAAGCTTTAAAATAATACTGCACGCCAACTCAAAATGACTGTACTTTGCACCCCAAAAATAACCGGCCTGCCACACTAGCCTGACATAAAGTGATAACACACCCAAACTCAGACCCCCACCCCTCGCCCCTCGGCTTGAAGCAAAGGCCCCGGTGGATGTAGGTGGTATTGCATTAAGGTTAGGTTCCCGTGTCTTGCGGTCGTTTTATTCTATTAACTCAGAGGCAGCTGGGTTTTATATAACTACTGCGTATTTTGTGTGTGCCGACCTCTGACCCAGACCATACCAGCTATACAAAGGCTATACAAAGGTGGTGGCAGCTTTACCCGCAGCAACCTGGTAATTGGTTCCCCCTCCTGGCTCATACCACTAGCTTTTTAATCGAAATTTTTTCCCAAATTTTTGCTAAGTTTGAAACCAATCCGAAATGGGTAAACTAGCACCCCATTTATTTACCTACGTCAATAAAAGTTGCCTGCAAATGTGCTCGTGCACAAAAGTTCACATTGGCCGATAGCCGATTTACATTGAGCTGAATGAGCCATAGACTTATAGTGAATGAGCACAGGGAGAAATGGCTTGAGTTGCCTGCCTTGTTGTAGCAAGTTTAGCAAATCGTTGTCACCAGGGCCGTAACTACCATTGAGGACACCGAGGTCGTGTCCACTGTATTTTTTTTCGTATTTCTGTTTTTTTTTTGCTTAAATCGTGGTATATAAACTCAAAATAAAGTACACGTGAAACTGACTGCAGGACGATGATCTTGGTCTCCCACAAACCGTAACGTGATTTTATACTTGAAGAGCCGAGTAGCTCAAGAGTTTGGACATATGTGCTGCGCGTCATCAACAAAACGTACTGTCGTTATGGTAACCACCAAACACAAGTCGGACGCTGATGTTACCGCCATAGACATACCGCTACTGTTAGTGAATAGCCTATGTTAGTTACAGTCACTGGAAGAGGAGCGCAGCAAACTAAACATGTAGGTTAAGAGAAGTTTAAGTGGCAGATGACTGTGAGAAGAAAGATTCATTTTCATGTGGAAATATTGTATTGCAGCAGCGTACTACTCAGATAAGGGAACATCAAATCAAAGTTTGGTTAACTCCGTCAGTACTGTACCGGTTGTCAATCAATTTCCACCGGTTGAATCAACATTCATTTTGCGATTGATATGATATGTCATTGATGTGATTGATTGAAAATGAAATTCAGTGGCAATTGGGAAATATCAAACTGACTCGCTATCGCTCGGTCGATACGTTCCAGCCTCAGTTTGATATTTCCCGGCATGACCGAACGGTCGAGGTTAGTAAGTAGTTTATTATATGGCAATTTTAGATTCTTTTCATTTTGTAAACGAAAATCAATGGTACCTTTAGGCTAATTGTAGCTAGCTCTTAAGTCTTCTCACGGTGTGTTTCATGTGTTGCCAAGCAACTCATTACTTTTGATAGAAAGCGGACAACATGGTTCTGCTAAAATGGCTTTAATTTCATCACAAAATAACGACACAAGTGATTCAAAGAGTCTGGTCTTCATCCTCACTTTCGATGACAAAGCTTTTCAGCATCATCTGGATAGTAAAACTCAGCAGCTGACTCGTCGATATCGCTCATTTTGAAGCTGACGTCAGAGGGCAATACGGATCCGTATTGACCGGCGAGGAGGGCAACACGCTGGGGTGACTACCCGTTATCCAATCAAAACGCTCGTACCGTCGTTGCCATATAATAATAATAAAAAAAAAATTGTGGTAACTTGCCCTTACTTCATGAGTCCCATAAAGGTCCTTCAAAAAGCCTCAGAATGCCCCATGTTTACCTCAAAATTTCAAAAGCTCCACACCGCCCCATATTCAAATGTCATAATGATGATGTTTTTGCTCTTTAAGACTCAATAAGAGAAAATGGCCATATTTAAATAATGTAATTTTAAAAAAATCCGGGGGAGCATGCCCCCGAACCCGCCTAGAAGTTCTGACTCATGACCTCAGTATTTTTTGGGGCCTGCGTACGGCCCTGGTTGTCACACATACATGAAATGTTGTTAATATAGTTTATTCCAGTTATTTTAAAACAGATTTGATTTTTCGTAAAAACGTTCATGACATGATGGCAAATATATTATGTTAAGCGCGAGCATAGATTGTTGACATGTCTATCTTGAGCAAAGACGAAGATTAATATTTAACTGTTAACCACAATAGGAAATGATATATATTTAAATAATATTAGTCTTGCCTTAAGAAACTTTTGTTAAATACACCCATTATTCTTTTTTTGATCGTGTCATCAAGCCAGACTCCTTTTGTGGGACAATGAAGGTCCTCGGTGATTATGTTTCACCCCCACTTACATGTGATGGAAACGTCTTGTAGCCTATGGTTCTGTGAATCAAAGGCAAATGTTCAATAAAGTATGGAAGATTTCGGTTACCAAAATAACTACGCTTTCTTTGCCTGGCGAGAACAATGACGGAGCTGTTCATGTTAACAGTTTATTTCATCCGATACAATGCGTTGGAAATCATACTCATATCACGAAGAAAAAAAGCAATATATGTGATGAGTTCCATCTAGAATAGCCCTATATTTAGCCCTATAGCCTATTTCTAAAAAACAAGTAGAAGGAGTACTATACAGTGACAGAATACATTTCCGTTAAATTTGCATCATGTCTCTAATTCTTATCAGACTTTCTGCCCATAGATTCTGCCTTAGCTCACACGCTCGCAACCATATAAATCTATGCTCGCGACTGGTTGTCGCAAAGTATGACGTGTACAGCTAGTTGCAAGCGTGCACGAGGTTTCGGAGCTAGGGGAAAAAAGAGCCACTGTTTAAAGCTAGACCGGAAGACACGGAAGTGGAAATATGGCCGCGTCTAGTCTCGCGCTCTCGCTTGCCTCACTGCGCCACTGAGCACTTTTCATAGAAATGAATGGGGACGCCATCTTGGAAGACAAAAGTAGCTTACTGTAGTTATATTAACTCTATGCCCAAACTAGGTTAAGCATGCAAGACCCTCCCCCGCCTGACATTAGGGGTGTATAATGGTTTGGCATGCAATGGTCACTAGATGGCGCTTCTTGCACAGAGTTTAAGGCAAGGTCGGGAAAATAAACGGGCCTTCTTCAATTGCCATTAATTTCCGTGTTGTTAGTCGTGATTATTTCATTAGAACGTTTCATGTCTAGCCCTTCATTCAGCAAAATTCAATTTATTATGAAGGTTGTTACTAGTGGTGTTTTTATCAAGATTAATCTAACTGTAATCTTGGAATTAATCTAGATTAAAATGGCTCATATGAATTCCGCCGAAGTCATTCAGAATATGTGTGCTACCCAAATAATGACTAAAAGTAAGTCTTTGAGAATGGGTTTCTCAAGCCAGGTGAGCTAGGAGATTAGTTAGCTTGGCTGATAGAGCTGTGCTGACAGGCTTGCCTCGGTTGCACTCAAACAGTAGTTTACAACGACTCTTCCCCTGCGCTACATCAGTGCTTGGCCCAGTATCTTCCGCATTAGCTAAGGGATGCTTTGCTTTAGGTGGTATTTGAGACTGGAAAAACTCGTACAGTAAACTAATTCCGCATCGCACAAGGTGCAAACAACCTTAGTCTTGTCGAGGTTTCCATTCGGAAGCTTCTTAAAAATAAATTTTCTCTGAAGCAAACCCGGTGGCTTCATAGCTGCATCCATGTTAGCACGTCACGTTTGATGTGGTCATTTCATACACAAGGCATACACACAGGTTCGAAGATCGTTCTCGCCCCCTACAGTGCAATTCGGCTGGGTACACATACGCGCTAAAATATCAAGGTGAAAGTCATCATAGCCTGGGTAGTATAGACCCAGCTCCCAACCCAACTTTGAGAATAGATTAACGGCAAAAAAAAAAATATCGCCCAATAAGAGTCTCACGTTAACGCAGCACGTTAACGCCGATAACGGCCCACCACTAGTTGTTACACAAGTTGCGGGTTGGACTGCCGTTGGTGTATAAATGCGTAGCCCGACATCAACATTCTATATTATCGGCTGACAATGATCACTTGTGTCCAGTACTTGTGTACTTGTGTACTGTGTCCAGTCAAAAGTATTGTAGTGACCTGACAAGGGAGTTCCAGGGCTCTCAAGTTTTGAAGACAGGCAAGATTGACATTCTCTCTCACTCCCCCCCCCCCCCACATAGCCATTTATGTAATTATATATTAATTATAAATACATATATAATTACATAAATGGCTACAAAAAGGCTATGAATTAAATTGTAAAAAAAAAAAAAGATGGCCATAAATATATAAATATAGCCACATAATTATATAGCTGAATCCATTTACCTACATCAATTTACTTATTTCAAAATGACGATTTTGTAAAGAAGACATTTATTTATTTTGTGGGACTTTTATTTCCTAATGCCACATATTTCCAAACACCAAATTTTTTCTGTGGTGTATTTATTTCTAATCTCATATGCAAACGAGAGGGGCGTGGTTATCTTCAGACCAACGCAGCTGCACAAAGATTGAAGGCAGATATAGGGACACCTACTTTTGAAAGATGATGGAAGACATTAGTCGTGTCAGAGATCGCATGCTGGCCTTAGTAGATCAAATTGATCAGCATGGCTTGTCAGGATATATCATTTTGGTACACATTCTAGATTTTGCAGAGGTACCTGGGCAGATAAGTGCTCTACAGAATAGACATTGAACACAAAGTCTAAAACAGTTGAAGACTTATCAAGCACCGTGTTCGTGTGCAAGACGGCAAGTGCAGAAAGCCACCATGGGGCTTAAAATAATCTTCCTAATGTTAAGGATTAAGCGTATTTTGATTGTAGCATATTGTCTGGGTTCACAGTGACGATCTAAGTATTAATTTGTAAGATGTAGTTTCATAAGGGGCTGTGGTATCGTGGGAAATTTCCAAAACCTGTGCTAGGGGGATAGCTCTACTTGTGTCAGGGGTGACAAGTGCCATTGCATGGCCGAAAAGCATACAATATTGACAAGCTTTGCCCAGAATGTCTGTGTCGTCTCTGCCTTTTTATCATGGTTCCCAATGGGAGTGATGGCAGCGACTTAGTACGTGTGGGGACTTGGGGGGTATTTGAAAGCTGTAACGTAGCGCTGAAGTTATCTTTGGAAACATTGCTTTAGCTCCTGTGACGTGTAACTCGTCTGCAAAGCTAACAATCACTGCCATCACTACGTCTTCCTAGGTGGTATGTTGGCTACATGGGTGGATCTACAGGGGGGCAGGGGGGGGCAGCTGCCCCCCTAACTTTGGTGATCGCTTCATTTGCAAGAGCACTCTGTCCTTTGATTAGTTTTGATTTTAGTAAAGACAAGAACAGCTTAATACAGGAGTGCCCAACCTTTTTTGAACCAAGATCTACTTTTAAAGTTGATAGTGTATCGAGATCTACCAAGCCATAACAAAAGCCATAGCGTAGCCACAATTTATAGTTTGACACCATTTTCTGACACATAGATAAAGTTTTACAATAATAACACATTTACTGAAGTAAATGTGAATGTGAGTGGTGCAAAGAATAACCACAAGTAGGCCTAGGACTGGACCGTAACAACACAACATACAAACAACCCAAATAATACAATGCCTAATTCAAGTTGGAAAAGTGGTATTTCGCTACCTTAGTGGGATTTCTTAGCTTGACGTTGTCATACTCATAATTCTAGTCAGAATATGAGTCTGAAAACTGTCCGTTGGGCTGTGACTACGTGGCATGTTTCAACCGAACTCGTAAAACAAATGCCTCTTCGCTCAATTGGATAGACCTACAACCAATCAGAGCAACGTAATATGTTGTTTGTTGAAAACGAATTCAACCCATGCGCTCTTTCGTGACGTTGTTGATTACGTTACTGTGGATCATCTGTCCATCATCGTATAAAGCCCGCCCTGGCAATTTCATTGGTACGCCCAGATTCAGGTTTTCTGTAGTTGTTCCCCAATACGAGACCCTCCAGACCCAACTTCCCGACCACATTTTTTTGTGGGCGGGGAGAAGTTGGGCTGGCAGCCAGGCTAGGGATTTCTGGCACTGAGAGGAGGAAGCTAGTCTCTCATAGTCCGGACAGTAGGAGCTGAGTGCCAGCCGTAAGCAAACTGCAAGGTGGTCATCAGTCATGGTGGATCTGTATTTCGACTTGATGATTTTCATATGTGAAAAGGCAGACTCACACAAATATGTTGATCCAAAAAGTGCAGTCAAATTCTGTGCAGTTTTTCTTAGGTTGGGGTACTTCTCTTTCTGCATTAGATTCCAGAATTGGACATTCATGTCAGGTGTTGCTCTGGATTTGAGCTCAATGTCATTTTTCAGTGTTAGGATCTCAATAGCACAGCTATCCAGGTTGAAGAGTGAAGCCACTTTGGACGTCACACAATCCACATTTATATTTTCCCCAAATGGAAAACTGAGATAACTGACAACAGGCTCAATGGATGCAAAGTCGTCAAAGCGCCTGTCAAATTCTGACAAGATGCTCTGCACTTGATCATAACGTGCACTCTCAAGTTCTGCACAGTCTTTGCCTTGACGTTTAAGTTCTGTGTCCATGTGTGAAAAGTTCCGCAGATCACACTGTTGCAGCCGACTTGATACCAGGTGTAACTTGCTTTTAAACGTGTTCACGGAACTGATCATGTTCATGATGTGTTTCTCTTCTTCTTACCCTGCAGCTCTAGATTCAAGTTATTGAGATTCCCGGTCAGATCGGTAAGAAAGGCTAAATCCAAGAGCCACTGACTGTCTTCTAACTGTGCATATTCAGCATGGTTTGAACGTTTCAGAAATTCATTAATTTCGGGCAACAATTCAGAAAACCGTTCCAGAAATGTACCTCTGCTGAGCCACCTTACGTCTGTGTGCAGCAGCAGGTCTGTGTGTTCTGCACCACACGGAATAATCGCCTCTGCAGACTCCTGGCCCGAACAGAACACACAATCTTTTTAGCCACATCCATCACGTCTTTCATGTTTAAAATCTTTCTGCACAACCCTTGCTGGTGAATGATGCAATGATAAGTCAGGAAATCTGGGAAGGATTCACACTGTTTGCACAATCCAATGAACCCAGCAATGCGTCCAACCATCGCTGGAGCCCCATCGGTTGGAATGGAGACGAGTTTGAAGAGGGGCAACTGGCTCTTATTAACGAATTCCATAAAAACTTGAAAAATATCTGTGCCTCTCGTGTGCCCTTTCAAAGGCAAAATGGTCAGCAGCTCTTCTTTTACACTCAGGTCGTCAAAAACCATTCTAACAAAAACACATAGTTGAGCCACGTCCACAGCATCCGTGGATTCATCCAACTGGAGAGAGAAACCCTCACATATGTCAAGATCATTCTTCAATTGCTGTTCAACATCCTCTGCCATTCCCTCGCATCGCTGTGTAACAGAATTTCGTGATAACTGCAAGTCCTGAATAGCTGACACAATCTCCTTTCGATTTTTAAAATCGGCAAAGAGCTCATCTGCGGCTTCCATGAACGCTACTTTCACAATCTCACCATCCTTGAAAGATTTATTTCCTTTCGCAAGAATGCGACTGACACGATACGATGCTATGGTTGCAGCCTTACTGTTGTGCTGCTAGCTGACTTTTCAATTCCTGGACTTTTCGGGCCCGCAGCGGTGATTTAGCTGGGAAGTTTGTATCGTAGCTCTTGTGGGCCGTCTTGAAATGCCTCTCCAAATTCCCTTTCTTTGGTAAAGCCACGTTTGCATTGCAGATAAGACAGATGGACTTTGCATTCGAATACACAAAAAAATAATCCTCCTCCCACTCTGATCCTAAAATGAAGTTTTAGATTTTTTAGTTCTGCCATGGTAGTAGCGCCTATCCACTTGCTCTAGTCTAGCTTCTTGCGCCCTTTCGAGTCCTTAGTTACAACCTAGTAACCATACCCTGCATGCACAGATAGAAAGAAGCGTGAGATTTGTTTTTCATTATGCCTCATATAGCCTACTATTGTAGGCTACACATCTACACACTGCTGCTTCACATGATCGGCAATTCATTGTGCCTATTTAAGCTGTTTTAAATTGGAAGTTTTAATGTATCTTACACAACAGTAGAAATAGGCTACACACAACAAGTGACACAACATTTCTCGCGATCGACTGCAACTCAGCCAGCGATCGACTGGTAGACCGCGATCGACTGGTTGGGCACACATGGCTTAATATATAATATAAACTCTTGTTTGTATCCATAACGTTTACTGATGGTTGCTGTTTTGCCGACCTTACATTACAACACACAATAATACAGTGCCAGTTGGGAGATCGATCATTTATATGATTAAGCAGCCCTATAAAATCCACTTAATCTCACACGCTTGTGAAATGTTAGCTGCAAAGCATAACAACTGTCACCTTAAGCTTTCCTAAAAAATATGGGTGATCATGGGCCATTTGTGGACTGAAATGATACGTTTTTAATTAGGCTATAGTAAGTAGGCCTTCTTGAGTATTGTCTGCTGTTTTATACTTGTAGTCCACTGCATCTTGGACACAAATATTGTACTTTGAATTTTCATTTTGCTTTTTATACTTGACTTTTTAAAAGATGCACAGTTTTGTTTCGTTTGAACACTGGGCTCAGGCCCGGAGTTGCCATCGGGAGAATCAAGAAAATTCCTGATGGGCCGCAATGCCCGCTCATAAATTCGACCAGCAGATCGCCTGCTTTCTCTTTGTTTTTTTCACACACCGAATAAAACGATATGTGTTAAGTTTGTTAACTACTATGTGACTGATAAGTAAGCTAATAAGCTACACTAGTTTTTAATTTAAATAACACATGATCAGACCGTGCATTAAAATGTGCAGTTTTCAGTTGTCGCACATGCTCTCTTTCTCAAACACAAGTGCGTGTACCAAGGTTGTTGCCATGGAGACAAACCTAAACCGTCATTTATTGTTGTGGAGGGAGTTAGCAAGATGAATATGATGCGAAAATAATAAAATGGACAGGAAAAAGATGCCAGGAGGAACTGACAAAGCCAGGTAAAAAAAGAAAGATCTGTCACTTCATAAATCTAGGTTCCTGCAAGGGTGGGAAAAATGTTTTCTTAAAAGCCCCGAATCTTTCAGGTAAGCATTTTGGTTGTAGTTTCCAGAAATATAACAATATGAGTCCAACTTAATGTTCATATTACATAAAGCTCAACAAAAACTATTTTGCACAGAAATGTATGCAAAACATTCGCTCGCATTACTGGGAAGTTCTGATTTCAAATAACATCAACAGCACCTAGGTCCTAGGTTCGGGTTAAGCCCCGAATGTTCAACATATGGCTCGTTCCCTGGTGGGGGTGGGATGGTTTGGGCCATTACACTCCCGTGCTGAAAATTGGTCTTGTTTTTGTTTGTTAAAGCCATTTACATATAGGGATTCCCATGTACCGCTCACCCACACCACCATGCCAAGACTTCTTGCCCCCCCTTTGCCACCCCATGTAAAATGTTCTGGATTCGCCACTGGTTGGCTTTAACCGGTCTCAAGTCGGCAACTGTAGACTAAAGGCCGATATATGCTTCTGCGTTTTTCGAAAAACGGACACATGGGAACGCCCTCGTCTCCATGGAACGCCCTCTACAACCTCTCCGTCAGCCCCTCGTAGAGCCTCGGACAGCTTGACGTGCACCTCCTTAATTTTGTAACTCTCCGTCGTAGCTACGGAGAGCTACGGAGAGCTACGGAGACCCCCTTGGCTGTGATTGGTCAGTATTAAGTACCGCTTGCGTCAGGGGTAGGGGCGGGGTTGCCGTGATAGCAGGACGAACAGAATCCTTTGACCGCCATTGCGTGTAAAGTTTTTACAATTCATATTTCAGCTAAACGGTACAAGTAAATCAGAATCTGAATTAAAATGTGATGAGAAATGGGCAGTGTAGTTGCTGAAAATGTGCGTATTTTATTGATGGAACGGCTAATTTGTAAATTTGCTCCGACTTCGGTAATATAGGTAAATAAACACTCAAGGACGTCTAAACAAAAAACCGTTGCGAAACCTACACTTCTGGCAGTGAATTGTTTTCAGCACCCACAGCCTACGGAGAACCATAAACGCAGTCTATCCGTCCGTATCCGTGCGTATCCGTGCGCCCGCCCATCCGTAAACGGAGACGCAGAAGCATATTTCGGCCTTACATGTCCGGTTACCTATCAATGGGGGAAAAACAATAAAAGACGACATCGGTGTGGCCATTTCAGCTAGCTAGTGTTGGGCTGTATTGGCACAGACCTGAACAGCCAAACCCGTTTTGTCACTGATTGGTTATTCAAACGAGTCCGGTGTTAGTGGTTTGATTTAATATTGAAGAATTACATTAATAATAATATCTGGGTTTGGGTATTGTGTCCCGTGTTGAATGGGTCTTGGTCTGGACATGTCTTGGTTATTTCAATTCATTGCTAAAATTGACAACGCGTTATGAAATGTGGCTTCAATTTGAAGCAGTAAATCCAAAGGTATGGGTAATGTCTTGAATGGTCTGGTTTCACTTCAGGTCTCATCTCACTAAATGGTAATACTGGCATGGCATAATGGTGAGGCTAACTGCCTTCTTATCGACCTAGCTATCCACATAATGGCAGAGCGACGTAGTGGTGGCAGTGATTGTCTTCTTTGTTAGGCGGCACTAATCACTCCCCACACTACCTGTACATCTTGCACACGAACACAGTGCTCGATAAGTCTCAAACTATTTAAGACTTAAATGTGTATGTTCTGTAGAGCACTTATCCACCCAAGTACCTCTACAATTTGTGCCGTTATGTTATGCTGACAAGCCATGCTGATCAATGTGATCTACTAAGGCCAGCATGCATTTCTGACACGACTAATGTCTTCCATCATCTCTCGAATCTAGATGTAATACTTGATGTAATTCGATCTGCCTTCGATCTTGTGCATCTGCGTTGGTCTGAAGATAACCACGCCCCTCTCGTTTGCATGCGAGATTGGAAATAAATACAGCACAGAAATAAATGTGGTGTTCGGAAATATATGTGACGTTAGGAAATAAGTCTAAAAAAATAAATAAATGTGGCATTAGAAAATAAAAGTCCCATGATATAAATAAATGTTGTCTTTACAGAAACGTCATTTTGAAATAAGTAAATTTATTTATTTATGTAGGTAAATTGATTCAGCTATATAATTATATGATGCTGTATTTATATATTTATTGCCATCTTTTTTTTCGTAGCCATATTTATTTATATATTTATTTACTTATTAATTTACTTATTTATTTACTCTATAATTCAAACTAACTTGGCGTTCAATAGTCTTCGAGATTAATGTGTTCTAACACATTACAAATGTTAACAAAATAGTAAATATTTGACCATACATTTTTCTGTGCATGTCACTGGATATTGTAAAGTGGCAGCTGAAGTTTGTGTTAGCAAAACAAAATCAATGTTTTGATCTTGTTTTGACCCCCCCCCCCCAAGGAAGAGGATGCCATGTCGTTTGTGGCAGGCTTCACCGTGGCCAACGACGTCACCGCTCGTGATTGGCAGATGAAACGCAACGGGAAGCAGTGGTTGCTGGGAAAAACATTTGACAGCTTCTGTCCTCTCGGCTCAGCTTTAGTGACAAGCGATGCTGTGAAAGGTGAGAAAAGAATAGGAAGACTGGGGAGAATAGTTTGATTTAGATCAGTGGTTCTCAACTGGTCTAACTTCAGGACCCACATTTGTCCATGGCAATGAAGTCACAACCCCAAATTATCTAATTTCCAAACCATTAAATGTATTTCACAAAAAAGTTTATTTATTTCAGTAATTCGATTCAAAATGTGAAACTCCTACATTATATAGATTCATTACACACAGACTAATATTTCAAGTGTTTATTTCTTTCAATTTTGATGATTATAACTGACAGCTAATGAAAACCCCAAATTCAGTGTCTCAGAAAATTAGAAATATTACTTAAGACCAATAAAAAAATGATTTTGAACACAGAAATGTTGGACTACTGAAAAGTATGAACATGTACAACACTCAATACTTGGCTGGGGGTCCTTTTGCATGAATTACTGCGGCCTCTTCACAATACCCCATAGATTCCCCATAGATTCTCTACCCCATAGATTCTCTATGGGGTTTAGGTCAGACGAGTTTGCTGGCCAATCAAGCACAGGAATACCATGGTCCTTAAACCAGGTACTGGTACTGTGTTTTCTCAAGTCCAGCGCAGTCTCAGGTCAGCGCAGCCGTGTACCAGGAAGTTTTAGGGCACTTCATGCTTCCCTCTGCTGACCAGCTTTATGGAGATGCGGATTTCATTTTCCAGCAGGACTTGGCACCTGCACACACTGCCAAAGGCACCAGTACCTGGTTTAAGGACCATGGTATCCCTTTGCTTGATTGGCCAGCAAACTCGCCTAACCTAAACCCCATAGAGAATCTATGGGGTATTGTGAAGAGGAAGATGCGAGACAGCAGCCCCCACAACGCAGAAGAGCTGAAGGCCGCTATCAGAGCAACCTGGGCTTCCATAGCACCTTAGCAGTGCCACAGACTGATCGCCTCCATGCCACGCCGCAGTAATTCATGCAAAAGGAGCAGAGGTGTCAAAAGTATTCACATTCATTACTCAAGTAGAAGTATATAAACTAAGGTTTAAAAATACTTTTGTAGAAGTTGAAGTATCAACTCAAGCTTTTTAAGTACTGGTTTCAAAACTACTTAAAGGATAAAAGTAGTAATGTAAGGGGGAAAAAATGACATTATGGATAAAAGCTTAGGCCGCGCCACAGGGGCCTATAACGAACGACCCCCACCTCCCCCCAATTTTTTTATCTAAAGGCCATAATGACTGATGTTATATTGAAATGTTGATGTTGAAAAATGTGGGCTGCACCTGTTTATGCCCAATGAAAATGAACGCATTTTAGAACAATGCAAATACATTAAAGAACCATATATGTTTACTACTTAGCATTAACATGTGTTTCATGGAACGGAATATATGATGACTATTTCCCTATAAGTATTGTAGTGGTGCAAAAATTCAAACTTCAGAGGCTTGTTATCAATAGCCTTTATTCAAAATAGACGGAGAGTTTTTGAAATCCATTAGCCTAGCTCGTGGTACTGCGCAGAGCTTGCAGCGCATTCTAAAGTAGTTTTTTCATCGTTTCCAGGTACGGCCAGGGATGTAGAAGGGTTGACTGGTTTTCCTGGCTACCAACCTCCTTGCTGGTGCTTGGTTGGGACATTTCACTCAAGTTTTCTTGACTCTCTGCCACGGACATCTTAGGCTACATACGTCTGCTATTTCCATGCTGGAGTGTGACATGTTTGCGTCGTGTGCAGGTGCGATGGATCGCGTATAAACCAATAGGGTGTCGGAATGGTATATGCTTACACTTCTCATCCAACCATAATCAAATTCACTCTATCCGGATGGCTGGATTTTTCTGGATAGGTTATTTTTTGGTGAGTGTTTTTTTGAACGATTACAAGCCGGAATGAACCAAGCCAAGCTGAAATTGGAGTAACAACGCTATTTTTAAAATGTAAGGAGTAGAAAGTACAGATAATTGCGTGAAAATGGAAGGAGTAGAAGAAGAAAGTATTACTTCAGTAAAGTATGGATAAAGTATGGACACAAAATTTCGACATAAGGTAACGAAGTATTTGTACTTCGTTACTTGACTCCTCTGAAAAGGAGCCCCGACAAGTATCGAGTGTTGTACATGTTCATAGTTTTCAGTACTCCAACATTTCTGTGTTAAAAATATTTTTTTTGTATTGGTCTTAAGTAAAATTCTAATTTTCTGAGATACTGAATTTTGGCGTTTCATTAGACATCAGTTATAATCATCAAAATTAAAACAAACACTTGAAATATATCAGTCTGTGTGTAAGGAATCTATATAATATAGGAGTTTCACTTTTTGAATGGAATTACTGAAATAAATCAAATTTTTGATGATATTCTAATTCATTGAGATGCACTTGTATATGTTTTATATCCTGAGGTCACCCACATATTCCGAATGAACCCAAAATAGTCTCAATCGTTTGTACTTCGTTTGTGCTGGTTTGTGCCGTTAAAATTGTCGTTTGTGCTGCAGCGTTATTTTTCATATTAGACATTTAACTATGGCTGATGACGTCACCAGCCCCCCCACATATTCCGAATGAACCCAAAATAGTCTCAATCGTTTGTGCTTCGTTTGTGCCGTTAGAATAGTTGTTTGTGCCGCAATGGTATTTTTTATATTAGATATTTAATTATGGGCAATGACGTCACCAGCCCCCCCACTGGTTCCAAACTGATGTAAATAGTCGCAATTGTTTGTGCTCCGTTTGTGCTGGTTTGTGCTGCAATTATTTTCGTTTGTACTGCTGTAATGTTTGAGATATTAAAGAATAAGTAAAGGCCAATCTGTAGTCACTCTTCTCCCATGTGCATTCACGTAATTGTTGCTAATCCATTGTGCATTTTCAACTAGCAAGTAGCAACAAACACAGTGAGGCTCACAGGATGTATGAAAAGTAACTCAAACTCCAAGGTATATATTTTTACTTGTAATGTTGTTCAGTGAAAAGAATTCTGCATAAAGACTGTAGTAATATCAACGTTATTTCATAAATACACTTGCTACGTTTTTCAAATGTATTGATGTTGTCATACATTTTTATAATCTCAGTAGGCCTATCTAACTTGTAAAAAAGTTTATCGATGTGTTCCAGGCTTTGAACCCACATTTAAGTTTATCTGACCAACATGTTTAAGAAAGTGCACTTTAGTATACAGTGTTAGCTTGTTAGGCAGTGTTAGTGTTATACACTTCTTTTCACAGAACAACATTACAAGTAAAAACATATACCTTGGAGTTTGAGTTACTTTCCATACATCCTCTGAGCCTTGCTGTGTTCGTTGCTATTTGCTAGTAGAAAATGCACCATGGATTAGTAAGAAAGCACATGGGAGAAGATTGACAACAGATTGGCCTTACCTATTCTTTAATATCTAAAAAATGACGGCAGCAAAACAAAAATAATTGCAACACAAACCAGCAAAACAATTGAGACTTTTTACAATCAGTTTGGAGCAAGTGGGGGGGCTGGTGACATAATCGCCCATAATTAAATGTCTAATATAAAAAATACCACTGCAGCACAAACGACAATTTTAACGGCACAAACCAGCAGAAACGAATCACAAACAATTGAGACTATTTTGGATTCATTCAGAATATGTGGGGGGCTGAGTGACCTCAGGATGACCTATAAAACATTCTTTAATAACTAGGTTCAGTAACTTATTAAAATAAGTTTGGCTTTTTGAAAATGTTTTGCACGTCCCTCTCCACACCAGTTTGCAACCCAACTTTGGGTCTGGACCCACCAGTTGAGAAACATGGATTTATATTACCTGAAACTTTAGACAAAATTATAAATCTACTCAAGTTTTTACAGCAAAGGTCTGCATCTGTACTGTACAATGCTGTGATGTCTATGCTGGTCAGACCCTCACATGCTGGGGATCCGTTGCCTGGTTAATGGAGCAACGGTCCAGGACAGCAACACGGACCAGATGATCTTCAGGACAGAGAAGCTGGTGGCCTGGGTTTCACAGTAAGCTGTTGGCCTGGGACCTGGGTTTCACAGTATGCTGGTGGCCTGGGTTTCAACAAAAACTTGGCTGATAGAATTTTTTTTTTAAATGTGATAGACATAGATGATTGTGTGATTACATTCTTTCACGGTGTAGTGTGTCTGTGTTTGTCAGGTTTGTGACCTTGTCCCCAGGTGATGTATTTCTAACTGGCACCCCCCCAGGTGTGGGCGTGTTCCGGAATCCTCCAGTCTTTCTTAAGGTGATTCTAGTTCTCCAACCCTGTTATCCAGGGGGTATTCCAGAAAGAGGGTTTAGTGAAAACCTTAAGTTGGTTAATATTTACATTCATTCATTTTGCAGACGCATTTATCCAAAGCGACTTAGCGGTTAACCCTGAAATGAAGCAAAATCTGGGTTTTCCGTTCTAGAAAAAGAACGCAAACGCAAACTGTGGGTCGTGTCCTTGGTCACTGACTCTGTGAACCTAACCTGCTTTCTGGCAGGTTTTACTTAGCAAAATCTGCATTTCTACCTATCCCACTTTCTGAGCTTGATAAAGTTGGCATACATGGGGTGTCCATTCCTGGTTCAGCCGACAGATATCCAAAAATCCGCCTTGCCCTTAAGTTGAGAGAGGATTATAAAACCACAATTAGATGTGGTTTCATTCCGTTTCATTACCATTTTACGTCACATTCCATCATTGATTTTATTTAAGACTAGGAAAACTAAGATCACAGATACTGTCAAAACAATTTTAAGAGATGACTCAACAAAGTTTGTCCACCAAAAGTACGCTATGTGAGCTTAAACAAGTTTGTCCAATAAACTGCGCATTGGCGCCGTTTCATAAGTCACCAACGAGATGATAACGAAACAAAATATTAATTGAAAATCTAAGTAAACTGAATATTTGCATTTGGTTTTTGAGAATATGCAACAGCAAAACAATTTAACATGTTGGCGCAGCTGTGACTGAAGTCAATTCAGTCAGCTGCGCCAATGTGCCACGTTATTTACATTATAAATTGCAGATGATCCAAATGTATTTTGTAATTTTTTGTATTCCCGTTCCGAGGGCTTCAAGTGTTTTATTTACTGTCGGGGTGGATTGCCTTGCTAATGGATTTACATGTAGTCATTTAGCAGATGCTCTTATCCAGAGCGACTTACAGTAAGTACAGGGACATTCCCCCCGAGGCAAGTAGGGTGAAGTGCCTTGCCCAAGGACATAACGTCATTTTGCACGGCGGGGAATCGATCCGGCAACCTTCTGATTACTAGCCCGACTCCCTCACTGCTCAGCCATCTGACTCCCTCTTGCCCTCTTTCAGACTTTCACGGTTGCTTATCCAATCACAGGACATGTACATGTCAAGTTCAGCATAAGGCCTTCTAGCTCATAGATTATGTCTACAGGGCTCTCAAGTTTTGAAGACAGGCAAGAGTGACATCCCCCCCCCCCCCCCCCCGTCAGGGGATCAAAATTAATAAATTAATTGCTTTTTACCTGACATCTTTGAAAGGCAGCAATGATTAATGCATCCATGGCCAGGATATAATAATAAAATATGACATTATTTTAAAAGTCAACGGGATCGGGCCTGTTTTTACCGCGCACTGGGTTCGCTCCTGCCACCCTTGACATCCCAAGCGCTGCCACTACCAACTACGCCAACGAAAAGCTAGATCTCCGTTGCTGCGGGTGGCCTGTTACTTACCTGACGAGGGAGTTTCACCGATACATACCGGCTACATCTATGAACTACTTGTTCTGAGCAGGTGTTGTCAGTGAACAGGCTGTAAAACTGTTGGTTAAGAGACTCGTGAAAAACTGATGCAAATTATCTGGGAAACATATTTTAACAGCAGTCAAGTTGTCATTGTTTGTGTCAAACAAGTTGTGAATTTGTTGTAACACTAAAACAGGAGATCATGACTGTGCTCAAAGTGATGCTCGAGCTCCAGCAGTTTGCTTGGTAGGTGAACAAAACTTCCGGAAGACGTAGCAGAATCCCGAAAAATTACAGGATATGCTTTTTTTCCATTGGTTGTTGCATTAAATCTTACCCAGATACAATGGTGCTATTTTCCAATTGGCTATTGTATAGACCCTTTCCTTTTTTTGATTGGCTGATAAGTGGCAGGCTCGACTAAGAACTCCAGAGGAGACGCGCTTGACTGCCGGTTCCATAGTGAGAGTGAGGGGGCCAGAGGAATTTTGGTTGGGTGCTGCGGCATATTAAACATATTATAAATATTTTTTTTCTGCGTGAGAAATACAATGTGTGGCGGGAGGGCGTGACTAAAGACCGAAACGAGTGACAATGTAAATAGGCCCGATTCCTTTGACTTTTAAAATAATGTCATATTTTATTATTATATCCTGGCCATGGATGCATTAATCATTGCTGCCTTTCAAATATGTCAGGTAAAAAGCAATTAATTAATTGGGGTGTGCTGGCCTTCGGCGAACACAAACCATTGTTATCTCACATATATTATTATTATTATTATTCTTTTTGCCCCCCTAAAACTTTGTCAATATTTGGACTACATAGACAACCTAGGTGTCAAACGTTGCGTCTTGGTAGCGATTGAGTTGCTTGTATTTGGATTTACGTTCGGTTGCACAGTTTAGGAGGTTTCAACGTTTTTGTGGCGAAAAGTGAAGCTAACGGTGGCTAACTTGCTAGCCACAGTCACTGACGCCACTAACGTCACTGACGTCACGAAAACTCGCGTGACTATCTCTAGCAGAACATTAGTTTAGCAGCTCGTTAACTTCTGGGAGATGGCTAGGCTAACTGCTTTACTGCAAGGCAGCTGCAGAAACGCCACAAGCAAAGAGGCCTGGGTGATAACTATTTGCTCATTTTACTTCGTGATATGACACACAATTGTGATGTGCAATGTACAGTATAAAGTAATATCATTAAGGAAGTACATTTACTTTCGGAAACAGTCGGCTACTATTTCACTGAAGCATTAGTTGGTATCATGACATTAGCCTCTGTTGCCCGGGCAACACATACTACAGTGGTCTATTATGCATCTGTTTTCAATCGTTAAAATAAACATTCCTCACAAATTTTCGTTGTAGGATTTATTATGCCATTAGATTACAAGTAAATGATTTTTGAGTGAAATTATCATTACCTGTGGTTTCAAACCAGTGTAGCTCACTGCAACGTTGTAGCCTATAGTCTAGTACTGTAGCTAACAAAAACATCTCCACGGCTGTTTACAGTACTGTTTGAAACGGCAGCACATGTTTGGCACTACCCTTACTTAAATCAAAAGTATTTTAACAAGTGAAACTATCTGATTAGTGACTACTAACCTGAACTCCATTGCCACAGCCTAAATGTTGACAATCTGTTCATTAAAATAATTCATTTCAGCCTAGACCATACAATGGAAGTAACGTTAAATCGAATTCAACCAACACAATCTCTACCAAGACAGTCTAGTACAGTAGTAGTAGCCTACAATTTACTGGGGCAGCTTCTCTACGCTAGGTCTATATCCCATTTTGCCTTGTTACTGACAATTAGGTCAATTTTAACGGTCTGCCAAATGTATTCGTTTAGATTCAACTATGAGGTTGCTGATCACCATTCCCTCTTGCAGGGGAAGTAACAACTTTGTTTCACAAGCATTCTTTGTTACTACAAACTTCTGGGCGTCTAGCATATGGTCTAGCTGGATAATTGTTACTAAGTAACAACTTTGTTGCAGGAGCATTCTTTGTACATTGCAAGCTAACAGTGTCCGGTAGGCTTCTTCGCTTTAAATAATGATGTCGCTATAAATAATGATGTAAACCGAGGCCACTAAGTCCTCATAGAAAATGTAAGGTCAAAGAAACAAAAGAAAGGTTTGAGGTTACTCTGAAAATTATTAATAAAATAGGCTAATGTAATAATAAAACTGCTAAATCCTTCTTTAACTACGCTCCTCTATCTTGCATAATGAAACATAACGTTTTTTAAGTAATAAATAAGCATGCGCTTGCCCTCATTACTCTAATGATGCCGTTCAGGGCGGTAAAATTACAAAATAGGACGCGAGTGTCTCAGAAATAATATAGAGCTATTTGTCTTCATGGCCAACCAATGAGAATATTGTGAATACAAACAACACAGACACAGGCGGCAAATAAACAGGCAGATGTTAGCCTTGCATTGTTTGAAAAAGAAGAAGCGGGAAGCCAGCTAGTATATAACAGGCAGATGTTGGATCATGGAAACCCAAAGTCGTCCCCACGTCTGGATCGTTGGCAGCTCGTTGGTCTACTGGCTTGTGCGACACGCGGAGGAGGTCGGACTGTACCCCGACCTTGCACGGAGTGCCATATTAGGGGTGAGGGAAGTGGGCAGACCTTGTGCCTAAGCTCCGTGAGAAGCGTGGCATGCTTCCTGGCCGACCGTGGGATGGTGAGCATTCAACACCCCCAAATACGACACGGTTTCGTGTGGATGTACCAACCCGACGGTGTCCACCTTGATCACGTTGGAAACAATGTGTTCTTGGGAAACATCCAAGACGGTCTCCGACGACTCCTGTGCTAGCCACAGCACACACAACAACGACTCTTTTAAGAGCCACCCAAAATGTAAAAAAAGAACAATTAGACCGTTCAAAGTACCGTTGTAATTGTACAACCATGGGGTCTTACAGGGTTAAATTGTACCATCTTTACATCTTTGAAGTGTGTCATAAAAAGCGGCGTAATGTAGCTCAGCTCACTGTGTCCTACTCTTTAAAGCGAGCAACTCTACATTCATACGTCTCTGAGCTTGCTTTAAAATAACAGAAAACATTAATATATTTACATTGATACATTAAGATGCTTATATATTGAGTATGAATCAATATGTCCTACCACTTGAGAAACACTGTCCTACACATAATTAGACAAATGCAATATTAGACATCCCATAGCCTACAACCTCATAACCAGGTGCAACAGGTGTCTCAAGAGTATTAAGGAGTTGAAGAAGCAGATGCTGTGTCTTCCTCTTGTTGGACAACCAACAAGTTGTTTATATCTGAAAACAATTTACTAAGTTACCTACTAAGCGATACCATCTGAGTGATACATGTAATTTAAAAAAAAATATTATCAAGGGAACACAATGGTCAGAACTGCAGTCATACAGTTAAATGCTTTTTAAAATATGTAAACACCAGGAGACTATGGGTAGCTGGGGCAGCCGCAAGCACACCCTCACAATTTCCCCAGAAATTGTATGCTGTGTAGTTAATTTTGCTAGCCACAGTCACTAACGTCACGAAAACACGCGTGACTACCAAAACACACGTGACCACCTGTAGCAGAACATTAGTTTAGCAGGTCGTTAACTTATGGGGGATATAGCTAGGCTTTACCAGCTGCAGAAACACAAGCAAAGAAGCCAGGCTGATAACTATTTAATATTTTACTTTTTGATGTGAAATGTAATGTACAATATGAGCTGACATTATTAAGAAGTCTACTTTCGGAAACAGTAGTCTACTATTTCACGGAAGAATTAGCATCATGACATTAGCCTCTGTTGCCCGGGAACCACATACTACAGCGGTCTATGATGCATCTGTTTTCAATCGTTTAAATAAACATTACTCACAAATACATTTTCGTTGTAGGATTTATTTATTTACATTAGATTACAAGTAAACTATGTGTGGGTGAAATTATCATTACCTGTGGTTTCAAACCAGTGTAGCTCACTGCAACGCTGTAGCCTATAGTCTAGTACAGGGGTGTCAAACATACGGCCCGCGGGCCGGAACCGGCCCCCAAGGAGGTTCGATCAGGCCCGCAGGATCATTTGAAAGTGGAAAAAATGCATAAAAGACATGGAATTAATATTTTTAATTCGCTGCAATTCATGGATTATCCGCTAAGGGGCGCACTCTTTCCATCAGAGTAGAAGACAAGCCGCATCACTGAGACAGACTGAAAACAGCAGACGGTATCAATGCGCCATCTGCTGCTTGTTACGACGTTGTTAATACCTTGGTCTCTACTAGGGATGGGCGAACGATGCCTTGTGAAGCTTTGGTGGTTTCTTCCGGATTGTGCCGGCCCAAAGAGCCGAACTATCGGCGCTTTGAAAATGAACAGCGTCATCTAGCAGCCGTTTAAACTGGCTGAATGAGGCGTAGTGGTTGTCTCCGACGGTAGACTACCCTACGTTATTCAATATTTAATTAAGGCTACATGTGTTCATTTTGATCTGAGATTAGTGCTCACACATTAAAATGTTGTGATACATCCGTAGGCCTTTAGAATTATGTCATTTTCTCACAGTAAAAATTAAAGAATATCGTACGAGATTCACTGGACTGGGGCGCGAACTTGGGATCCCAGATTCGCATTAACAATATGTAGTCGTACAACGCTTTAACCAACTACACCACCGAAGAGATCATTACTTGTTAAAGCGGTTGGACGGACTTTATACGATATGGTCTTTATATCAATTAAACTAGATAACACAGAAGAAAGACATGATATTTTGGTTATTTATAGCAGAGTATGGTATAATTTTAATGGTCCGGCCCACTTGACATCTCCCTAGGCCGTATGTGGCCCACGATGCGAAATGAGTTTGACACCCCTGGTCTAGTAGGTCTAGCTAACAAAAACATCTACTGTACTGTAGGCACAGCTGTTTACAGGAAGTCAAACGGCGGCACATAATCGACCCTACCCTTACTTATATCAAAAGTCTTTCAATAGGTGAAACTATCTGACTAGTGACTTCTAACCTAAACTCCATTGCCACAGTCTAAACTTGTCAATCTGTTCATGAAAATAATGCATTTCAGCCTAAACCGTACCTGTTAAATCGAATTCAACGCAATCGCGAGACGAACACAGTCTAGTACTGACTGAAGTAGTACAATTCACAAAGGCTGTCACGCCCCTGTCTGTGACACTGTTTCTGTTTCTCTTTTTTTTTTGTTTTTCCGTGTGTGTGCATGGGCGAAGTTAGCCTGACGTTGTCATACTCATAATTCTAGTCAGAATATGAGTCTGAGAACTCTCCGTTGGGCTTTGACTACGAGGCGTGTTTCAAACGAGCCTGGAAAACAAATGCCTCTTCGCTCAATTGGATAGATATACAACCAATCAGAGCAACAGAGTATGTTAAGCGCCGCATAGTTGTTGTCAACAGAACTAAACTGAGAGGCAGCTAAATCTTTACCGACTAAACTGCAAGCAGACTTTAAGTATGCTTGAAGAATGAATACAAACGATTTTTGCCGGTGTTGTAAAATTAATTTAAGGGTAGGGGGAGTACTTGTTCACACGGTCAACCTTTTTGAGCGAAACAATAAAGGGCAATGCATACGAACAAGTTCTCCGTTTAGGATTACAACTCCACAAAAGAAAAGGAGAAACCACAATGGCCACTGGGTTTTCATTGTGTCCCATCTTCTTCGCAACCATCGGGGCCAGCTGATAAATTAAACTTTTACCGAATCCCGTAGGAAGGACGGCAAAAACATATTTTCCATCGACAAATGCCTTGATTGCGTCTCTGTTCCTCTTTCAAAATTAATGCGCTGTCGATGTCTTCTAAAACAGGCTCGATGGCAGAATCATAACATCCCAGATCTCCAGCGGTAGCCATGTTAATTCAAAACGAATTTAGCTTAAGCGCTCTTTTGTGTCTTGGGTGATTACGTTACTGTTGATCATCTGTCCATCATCGTATAAAGCCCGCCCTGGCAATTTCATTGGTTCGCCCAGATTCTGGTTTTCTGTAGTTGGTCCCCAATACGAGACCCTCCAGACCCAACTTCCCGACCAAATTTTTTTGGGGCGTGGAGAAGTTGGGCTGGCAGCCAGGCTAGGGCGAAGTCTCCCGGGGTAGACAACCATCCTCACCTGTGGCAGATCAGCAATCAACGATCTATGTAGACCCTGCTCACGATTCAGACTCTGCCAGATTGTTAACTCTGCTAGAACAAAGAACATTAAAAACGACCTTTTGAAATTGTTTGCCTCACGAGTCCGTTTTAAGGTCCGAACATTGCTTTACCGTAACAAAGGCAGCTTCTCCAGAGTTTTTTTTTGCGTTGTTACTGACTATGATCGCTACCACTGAGCTTTTTATGAATGAGGGATTTTCCCCTAAATAAATGTCAAGCTTATTTACGTTTATGGAGGCATATTTTTCAGTTAGCAGATAGTAGGCCTACTATTTGAATCGCGATCCCATCTGAGATAGCTATATGTAACGTCGTTGTTAGAATAAGCTTCAAAGGGGGTTCTTTAGTAATCAAGAGGGGTGAAAGTAAGCCGGTACTGGCCGGTACGCTGTACTGGTAAGAAATATCTTCCCGGTACTACGACACACGCACAGGCCCGTCGCGACAAGTCAAGCAAAACAAGCAATTGCTTGGGGCGCCGAGCTGGCTTGGGGCCCCAAGACAACGACTGGTTAATAATAAAATGCAACGACAAAATGTGTGAGCGCCCCTTTGATAGTCAATGCAGTAAAGTGCAATGACACTTATCGGGATCCCCTTCAAGGGGCCCCTCTCATGATCTGTGCTGCTGGCAAAATACAAAACCTCGTCGGTCGGCAGTCGTCATGAAGCGAAATTATCAAAAACAGATACAGGTGGGTTAAAGAGTGATACTAGAGTGATAAGAAGTCCTAGTGAATGCTTGATAAGTAGACTATAATACAGTAAATAAACAAATAAATAATTAGGCTAAGTGAAATGTATTAAACGTGTATCATAGTACCACCAAGAAATATAAACTACTTTCACCGCTGGTAATGAATGAATGCAATATTAGTTGTCTAAATGCCTGAAAATATCACGAGAAGGGAAAAACTTACAATTCTGTTAGTCATAGAGATTAGGTCCAGTTTTACACTGGTCTGCCAAATGTATTCGTTTTGGTTCAACTATGAGGCTGCTCCCTCTTGCAGGGGAAATGAAAAGACAACTATTTCATTCTACTCTTCACTCTTAGTATGAGCTCCCAGCTATGCAGGCTGATGGACCCCCTTCCTGGCAATGCCCATCCATGCTCTGTTTAACAGTTTTTCCCATTCATAATTCTTATCACTTTCACAGTATACATTTAAAATAGACAATTCCACACAAAACTGTAAATAAAAGTACACAGGGAGAGAACTACCTGTAGCTAGCTACCATACATGTAGGCCTCTATGCATCCCTCTTGGCAGCCGCAATCAATGTCTGTTTATCATCTTAATCATCATCATCATCCGGTGATGAAAAGCATTCTTTTGGGGTTTACTGCTACTACAAGTTGAGTTAGGCAAGTTGAGTTAACTGATATTTACTATGTATCATGTATGAAGATTACAAAGATGAAAAAGTTGACATTTGTTGCTGCTCATTTACACTTCAAAATAGTGAAGTGTGTAAGGAAACATTGTTCTTATCTCATTTCCCTGTGATTCTTCTCATACCCTGCAAGAGGGGATGGCGATAGTCTATGTGGCAGCCTCACATAGTTGAAAACGAAGAAATTGGGCAATCCCGTGTAAAATGGTCCTAACCTATATGTGACTTAAACTTTCTCTCAAGTTTTTTCCTTCTAGTGATATTTTTAAGCATTTACTCATATTGCATTTCATTAATAAAAAAAACCCTTTGAAACAAGCTTTTAACAACATTGGCAGTATCTTAGCTGGAATCGCGATTCAAACTGCGAATTCAGAAAACAGCAAATTCCAATCTGCAAACTGAAAATATGCTTCCAAAAATGTAAATAAGAACATATATGATATGTGATGATATATGGTCATACATGTATGACCAAGATACGAGCTTGCCCTTCGAAATGTGCCCCCCCCTACAACTTGCTTACCTTGTCACTGAAAATACTTTTTGTGGCACAGTCTACTGGTCAACATGAGGTACCATAATGACTCAAGTGTGTCAGACCTTCAAGTGTCAAAATAGCCAGGGGGGGGTGAATTATAAATAGAACAGTATGTGAGATAAGTGTGTGCCTTACTGATGCAAGCGCCCCCAATAAATATGTGTGATTACAATAGGTTGTGTTCAGGCCTGGAGTGGCCATCTGGAGAATTGGGAGAATTCCCGGTGGGCTCTGGCTGCTCATAAATTGGGCCGGCAGATCGCCTGCTTTCTCTTAGTTTTATTCGGTGTGTGAAAAAACGATGTATTAAGTTTGTTAGGTTACTGTGTGACTGACAGGGCCGGCTGAGCAAATTACGTTATGTCCTTGGGCAAAGCACCACTTGCCTCGGGGGGGGGGGGATGTCCCTGTACTTACTGTAAGTCACTCTGAATAAGAGTGTCTGCTAAATGACGTAATGTAAATGTTCTGAAACTGAAAAGTCAGAGTTTTCCATTTTAGGGTAAATCTACTCGGAGTTCAGGGTTAGGTTCACAATTTGTTAAATCCACTTTCTGGAATACACCCCTGGTTTGTACTGAAAAATATATAATGATGATTATACAAATGCCCATGTTTGTTTTTGTTTTCTAGAGCAGACCTGAGAAGGAAAAAAGATGAGACAAAAATGGCTATAATCAGTTATTTTGTGTTCTGTGTTCTAGAAAGGAGATGTGGTTGAGTGTCAGATCGACCAGGTGGGGGTAATACGGAACACCGTGGTTTGACACTGATTGGAGTCCGTCGTCAGACAGCACTGATGGCTGATTCAGCTCTTTTGTGATGTTAAATGCCACTAAATCAAATGACAAGTGAAGCAACTGGCCCACCTCATCCTGTAACAACCTAGGTGACAGATGCAGCATTGTCTTTAGAAAACAGTGAATTATTCTTTGAAACAATTATAGTTTGAATGATTAAATATTTCATCAATGTATGTATGAATTTATATGGTGTGTGCATGTGTCTGTACTTAAGAGCAACACTAGATGGTAGTGGTGTTTCAGAGTAAACCCACTGTTGTGGGAAACATTCCAATCTGCCAGTCCAACAGGACTAGTGATAAACTGAGGAAAAAGTCCAGTAATTTCTCATACCTTCCCCCCAAACCCTAACCCTGATCAACCCTAACCCTCCCCTGGAACAAATAACCCTCCAGGAATGAGGGCTAAAGCATGACTGACTGAACATGAGAACATTCACTGGATGAAAACTGATTTTAATCAAAGTTGAACACAGTATCACAACAAGATAAACCGAACACACAACACTGTTAACAAAACATAAATCACTTTTCAAACATTTCTTGGGTCCAATTATGAGGAAATGAAAGCATCATTCATCATGAACGGCCCTTCTCTCCATGGAAACTCAGACCACAGTATTGCTCCACAGTTTCAATATTGAACTGAAAGTTTAATTAGTAATGTAACCAGGCCCCTGTATACTAGCATGATGCTGGAACTACGGGACAACAACCCCTTCTGGTCCAAAGCGGGAACGCTTGAGGTAAACAGAGACAATAATAAACACATAACTCTGCTGTCTTATGTCTTTAGGGTTCATATCTATCAGTTAGTGGTACACAGTACATATGAACTTATGTAAGAGTGGTGTGTGTGGGAGTTAGTCAAACAGGTACTGTGAGATAAAGCGTTGCAGTTGTTGCTGGTTGCCCAGTTGCTGGAAGAGAAGACTGACCCTGAGGAACACTCTCCCTCCCTGGAGCTGCTCCTCCAGGACCTGGTCACACCGACACATTTAGTCATTTTAGTCATTTATTTACATTTAGTCATTTGACACACAAATTGAATACAATAAAAGAAAGCCATGTCACATAGCATGAGCTCTAGTCTTCACCTTTTTGGGGTGGAGGGGGGGATATATTATTATTATAAAGCATTTCTGGCTTTAAAAAAAGTATTATTTATGACAGAAACTGAGTTTTGGAGAGGACAGGAAATTGGGGTAGAGGGAGAGAGGGGAAGATATGCCTAGGCCGGATTCAAACCCAGGCCGCCGCAAGGCCTCAGCCTACATTGGTGCATGCATTGGTTCGGTGAACCACTAGGCGCCCTCTAGTCTTCATTTTTGCTGTCTCTTTCCCATTCACATCTTGACTCACCCCAAGGTCTATCAGTGTTCTGACTGTGGTGCATGCCACCTCCTCTGAGCAGCTCTCTGTAGGAAAAGGAAAAGACACATCTTGAAATAATGCAGTAATTATTTCCTTTAGCTCAATGTCACAGATTGATCTAATGTCATTCTGTGTGTATGTGTGTGGCCTCACCGTAGTGATTTCTCACTCTCTCGGCTGTTTCACACAGATGGGAATGTACCTGAGTCAAACACACTGGCTCTGGAAGAAACACAGACATGTTTAACACACACTAAGACAGACAAATACAAAACCACACGGCTCACCTGGTTGAGGTGTGTACAGGAGGTGCAGTCCCTCTGTGGCCCAGCAAAGTGCCCTCAGCTGGCCAGACAGCAGACTGCAGAGGAAAAACAGCATTTCTGGACACTGAGAGGGCTGGCTGACCTAGGGAGGAGGAGTGGAGAAGGATATTATGCTTAAGCACAGGTACCTTTGTTGTGGAAAAAAACTTCATACTGTGAATGAAAATGGGTAATGATTATGGATTTATATGATTTAAAATTAAACATACTCACCTTTTTAGCATATGGTATATTACTGAAAACCAGATGCAAAGCTGTTGACTGATTATTATTGCCACTAAAGCGTAGGAAATATTAAGCCCAAAATGTAAAGATCTGGATTAGGGGCCGAGTGTGAGAGAAGACTAAGAGTATATGCTTCTGTCATAGAAAACAAGAAAACACAGCTATCTCATGTGGCTCATTTATGGCCCTATGCCCAGAACCTAGCAGCTGGCCTTCAAGGCCAGAGCAGGCCTAACAATGGGAGTTTTCTACGCAAAAAGCACCTGGATTAGGGGCTGAGTGTGAGAGAAGACTAAGAGTATATGCTTCTGTCATAGAAAACAAGAAAACACAGCTATCCCATGTGGCTCATTTATGGCCCTATGCCCAGAACCTAGCAGCTGGCCTTCAAGGCCAGAGCAGGCCTAACAATGGGAGTTTACTACGCAAAAAGCACCTGATCTGAATCTCCTAGGACAAGGAAACCAGCAGGGGAAGAATGCATATTGCATTCGGTGACCAACAAGTATTGTACCAATTGGAGTACATCATGAAATAATTGGGAAAATATATGAGAAATGTCCGGAGAAAAAATCCAGTCTGATTCCGTGATCTTACTCACATTTGTTGGAATCTGTCACTCTGAATTCTAATAAACACTTTGCATTAAACTTTGCTGAGTTTCAGTGCTGTTTCAAACTTTGAGAATTGGTTGAATACGTAGTACATATTTTTCACTACACCCGGTAGGAGAGTGTGTAAGTACCACGTGTGTGTACCTTGAAGGAGCATGAGTGTTTGTACACCATGCAGAAGGGAGTGAGTACATTGGAGTATGTTTGTGTAGAAGCATGAGTGTTAGTATGTGTGCCATGTAGAAGTATTATGTCTGTATGTGAACCTTGTAGGAGCGTGTGTGCATGTGTACCTTGTAGGAGAGTGTTTATGTGTACAGTCCCTTGCAGGAGTGCATGTGTATCTTTGTGTACCTTGTTGCAGCGTTTCATTGATTCTTGAGACATGGGACAAAACACGTTACATGGGTACCATGTAGGAGCGTGTGTACCTTGTCGGGGCGTGTGTATTAACATGTAGCCCTTACGGAAAGAAAATATGTTCCATATATACCAATATATGATTTGAAATACATTTTAATATATTGTAATTTATTATTTTCCATTACATTGACCAATATATTATATATGGAAATACATGGGATAATATATTGATGATAAATATATTACTAATATATTATAAACTATTATATATATTCATGTAATATATTGCAATATATTGCAGAATACAGCAATGATTGCCGTTTTCCATATATTGCAATATATGGAACATGAATATACAATATATGTGGTTATATATCCCAAAATATATGCAATTATGTATTCATAAATAACCACCATAATCTATGCCGCTTTATATGGGAAAATTTATGGGTAATATATGTAAAGATATAGTGTCACATGTATGCTTCATATATGATAGAATATATTTTAAATATATGTAAAATTATATGGAAAGATATATTGTACAATGCATGTGTACATATATGAGAACATGCCCATACAATGTACAGACATATATGGTGATATTTACATTTAGTCATTTAGCAGACGATCTTATCTAGTGACTTACAGTAAGTTACAGTAAGTACAGGGACATACCCCGAGGCAAGTAGGGTGAATTGCCTTGCCCAAGGACACAGCTTCATTTTTGCGCTTCCGGGAATCGAACCGGCAATCTTCTGATTAATAATAACCTGATTCCCTAACCGCTCAGCCCCCAAACACGTAAATACCGTAAGATTGACATTTATTTAGGGGGAAGTGGCTAATTCAAAAGAGGTTTGCTGTAAGAGATCATTGTGTCACATATTTCAAATATTTTTCCATATAATTTTACTTATATTAAAAATATATTCCACAATATATTGAACACATATCTGTACATTTATTTCATGTATATCTTTCCATATAATTAGGATTACCCCGTCAGGAATAGGCTTTAAGGTGACTTCCCCCTGAAGTACCCTGCAAAGTTTCACCTTAATATGTGAAAATATGACTGAATTAGAGCTGTTTGAGCTTGGACCAAATGTGACTATGATTGCCATAGGAGAAACGTCTTATTTTATTATTCAGTAACTGTACACTGAAAAGTCTAGATCTTGGAATGGCTCAATTGGATGAGAGGTTGAGCTGGTAACCGAAGGGTTCCAGGTTCAACCCCAGACATAGGTGGTTTTTTTTTTTACAAAACAGTTTCTAGTTTTCTGGGTAATCCCGGTGTAACTATCTATTATGTCAATTTTACAATATTTTGCCATTTTGAAGGAGGAATTCGCCATTGCTGTTTACAGCTATATTTGTTTAGATATAATTCAAATATATTCTACCATATATTAAACATACATGTGACACTATATCTTTACATATATTACCAATACATTTTCCCATATAAATCGGAATACATTATGGTGGTATTTATAGATTTAAAATTGCATATATTTTAGGATATATAAACACATATATAATATATTCATGTTGAATATGTTGCAATATATGGAAAACAATCATTGCTGTATTCTGCAATATATTGCAATATATTACATGAATATATGTATTTACATATATTACCAATACATTTTCCCATATAAATCGGAATACATTATGGTGGTATTTATAGATTTAAAATTGCATATATTTTAGGATATATAAACACATATATCATATATTCATGTTGAATATGTTGCAATATATGGAAAACAATCATTGCTGTATTCTGCAATATATTGCAATATATTACATGAATATATTATAGTTTATAATATATTAGTAATATATTTATCATCAATATATTATCCCATGTATTTCCGTACAATATAATTATTTAATCCCATATATGGACATATATTGCCTAATATATCACATCATATTTTCCAATATACTGTAATATATTTTCCTTCCGTAAGGGAGAAGTCTGAGTGTGTGTACCATATAGGAGCGTGTCTGTAAGTTTGTGTGTACCTTGTATGAGTGTGTTTGTGTACTGTACCTTGTAGAAGTGCATGTGTGTGTGTGTCTATTAGGTTGTAGGAGCATGTATGCGTGTGTACACCTGTGTGTTTGCATCTTGTAAGAGAGTGTGACTACCCTGTAGAAGCACGTGTGTATCTTGAAGCCTGTGTGTGTGTAAAGCTGCATGTGTGTGTGAGTACCTTGTATGAGCGAGAGTCCTGCTCCTCATGGTCAGAGTCGCTGTCAGGGTTGTCTGAGGAGCTCCAGGTCTGAGGACTCCGCTTGGTCCAGAAGTCACACAGAGGTGTGTCTCTGGGAACCTGCTCACAAAGAAGGGAGCATGCACCAGCAACATGCTGATGTTGAGTTTTCTATGTGTGTGTGTGCGTGTGAGAGAAGTGTGTGTCTGTCTTACCTCCTCCATAACAAGGATTCCACAACGCACCAGACTGTCAACTGCATCCAGAGCAAAACTATGAGAAGACTGACAAGGCTGAAGATAGACACAGAGAGGGACAGTGACAGATTAAAGGAATAGTATTTCTATTTGAGTAAGAGACACTAAGACACCATGCTGCACAACTTTGTCTTGTTCTTTTGTAGAGGCAGAGTGTGTGTCCACTCACAGGCAGCAGCCCAGGTGGCAGTAGGAGGCAGAGCTGCAGAGCCCTCTCGGTCAGCTCTTCTTGGCAAAGCACCACGTCAAACTCCAGATCCTCTCCGACTTCTTGACCTTTCTGGCTGGACCCAAAGCCCATCTCACTGCCTGCCACCTCCGACAGCATGGCCGACACTGCACATGCTAAAGACACAAGTTTATTCAATTGGTTTTGTGGGGCCTTGAGATACTTGTTAAAGAAGCAATAAGTCCTTTTCACCTCCAACTGCCTCCAGGATGAAGGTTGCTGTGACCTTCTGGGCATAGAAGGTCAAGGTGAGGGTGGTGGAGAGGGAGGGGTGAGGGGTGATGAGGGGGTTTTTCCTAAATGGAGAAGAAAGAAAGGAGGAGAGTTAGGGGAGGAATGAGAACAAGGAGGAGAGGAATAAGAGGGTGAAAGACAAAAGATTTGAATGTAAATGGGCAAAGCTTGTTCAAGCATGGCACGCAAACTGTGCATTGTGTCATAAAACTCACACAATCCCTGCAGGTGTTAATTAAAGGTCATGAGCATAGACAGACATCACATTGGCAATTATCCTCTTAGGATGATCCATGACACAATGAAATATAAAGCATTGCACCTAGCTAAGTATGTACTCACAGTTTTTACTTCCACAATCCAAAAACAAGCGGAATACATTTAATTTGATTCATTTCATTAATATTTTAGGTGAGCCTATGATGAGTAGGATAACCAATAGCCCTACATATCTGCATTTTGAAACTCCCTGGGTTTTTTGTAATATGTTACTGGCTAACAGTTTTAGGTGGAGTAGCATTTGTATCTTTGTAGAATTTTGCTAATGGACGGCCTTCTCTCGTGTATCCTATCCCTTATTGTTATTTCCCCTTCCTTGTGGTGGCATCTTACAGCATTGACATCTGCACACTGTGAGGGGTCAGGTGGAATACAGGGTCCGGGGGCACCCTCTCCTGGGAGGTAGGCCTAAGGAAACCTAATTGAGGTATTCAGCTGAACAGTTGTACTCATATGCATGCTTTTGCTTGCTTTAAAAGGTCCCGATTAGATGAAGGAAGGGGAGTGTAGCCGGAGAAGGACTGGCGCAACGGCGATTGAGGGGCGGCCTGAGAGTTGTCCAAACATTTATATGCCTTGTTTTTTTGCGAAGTAATTTTGTTGACCGTTTTGACTACCTAGTACGGCAGTGTTCCTGCTAACGTTCTGGCTCTGCTGAAAAGAAAAGAAAAAAATATAGAACCTAAGTTGCTGCAAACTGTCCGTCTCAGCGTCTCATTTGCTGTCCTGCACCCGGGGGAGGGACGAATCGTCACAACACATAATATCTCTTGTGGTAACCCTGATCGAACTCTGTGGCCAAAGCGCAGACACGTTGTGGATGCGAGATTAGGCGTTTGCTTGTGGCTGTCACCTGCAACTAAGTCAGCAATCAGAACACCGATAAGAGGGCATGCTCGAAGTCAAAGAAAGAGAAAGAAAAGTGTTGGATGAGTGACTGCGGACACGATAGGTGAACACCGGAGAGCAAGTAGTCAGTTTAATTCAAGTTCAAATCTTTTATTGTCAGATGCATAGAACAACCCAAGGTCAGACAGGGCACTGAAATTCTTGGGACAAGACAACACAAAGCAACCTGGCATAACCTAACGTATAAGTATTCAGTTTTACATCTATGATAAGCTAAAATATAATAAACTTCCTAAATATACAAAATCATATACAATATACAGTACAGTATACTAAACCTCTAATACACATAATAAGCTATACTAACCTTGTAAACTATATTCTAACCTAGAGACAGGGGTAGAATTGTGCAATATTGCTGATAGTGCAACCAGTAGCTGAAAGTGACAAGTGTGTAAAGTAGCTAGTGAGAAGTGTATCAATGTCCATTCAGAAGCCTGATGGCTCCAGTCTGCATGTGCGAGACCTAATGCTTCGGTACAAGGTGCCGTACAAGGTGTCGCCTGCCAGAAGGCAACAAGGTAAAAAGACTGAAGGATGGGTGGTAACAGTCTCTTAGAATCCTTCCAGCTTTCCTGAGGCATCGTGTGTGGTAGGTGTCTTGTAGGGCTGGGAGCTTGATCAGCAGACCTGACCACACTATGTAGGGACTTGCAGTTCCTGTCTGTGCAGCTCCCATACCACACTGTGATGCAACCAGTCAGTATGCTCTCTATAGTGCATCTGTAAAAGTTAGTGAGGATGACTGAGTCCATGCCAAACTTCTTCAGTCTCCTTAAGGAAGAAGATGTGTTTCCGTGCGGCTTTGACCACATTGTCTGTGTGAGCATTCCAGGTGAGGTCATTGCTGATGTTCACCCTGAGGAACCTGAAGCAGCTGACCTTTTCCACTTTGGATCTGTTGATGTGTAGGGGTGCATGCTCCTCCTCCTGCCACCTCCTATAGTCCACAATCATCTCCTTAAGGCCGATTTATACTTCTGCGTTTTTACGCACACGCACAGGGGGAACGCCCTCTCCATCAAGAAACGCCCTCTGCGTGTCCTCGCAGAGCCCTCACAGAGCTCTGCGTGCGCCTCCTGATTTTCCTGACTATCCGTCTGTCCGTGCGTCTTTTTACGGATACCCCTTGGCTATGATTGGTCCGTATTAAGAACCGCTTACGTCAGGGGTGGGAGCGGGGTTGCCGTGACCAACAAGAGAACAGAATCCTTTGACCGCCATTTTTGTAAGTTTTTACAACTCTTATTTCAGCTAAACAGTACATGTAAATCAGCATCTGAATTAAAATGTGACGAGAAATGGGCAGCGTAGTTGCTGAAAATTTGCTAATTTTATTGATGAAACGGTTCATTTGTAAATTTGCTCCGACTTTTTGATAACCTAGCTAGCATCGCAGTGCAGCGTCATCTACTGTTCTGGCTGTGAATTGCTTTCAGCACGCAGAGCCGTCGGAGTAGTATAAATTCAACCAATCCGTCCGACTCCGTGCGTGCGTCTGTCCGTTAACGGAGACGCAGAAGTATAAATCGGCCTTAAGTCTTGCTGACTAAAGAGGTTATTGTCCCGACACCAAGATGTGTGCTTGTGTGGATGAGGTGCGGTCACCGATTCTCACCACCTGTGGCCTTCCTGTCAGGAAGTTGAGGATCCACTTGCATAGGGAGGTGCTTAGTCCCAGGTCCACAAGCTTGGAGACAAGTCTAGAGGGGATGATGGTATTGAATGCTGCACTGTAGTCAATGACCAGTATCCTCACATAGGTATTCCCTTTGTCCAGGTGGGAGAAAGCGGTGTGCATTGTCAGGGCAATGTCATCGTCTGCAGAATTGTTGGACCGGTATGCAAACTGCATAGGGTCCAGGGTGGGAGGCAGCGAGGAGCAGATGAATCATTTGACTACCCGCTCGAAGCACTTCATGATGACAGAGGTCAGTGCTATAGGGCGATAGCCGTTCATGCAGGTGACCTTGGTGTTTTTGGGCACATGGACAATGGTGGTTCTCTTGAAGCAAGTGGGGAGTACAGACAAGCTGAGGGAGAGGTACAATATGTCACTGAAGACCCCTGCTAGCTGGTCGGCACAACCCCTGAAGGCCCTACCTGATATGCCATCTGGGCCAGGTGCCTTGCGAGGGTTGATCTTTTTGAAGCAGTGCCTCACCTCAGCTACAGTTAATGTAGGCACACCACTGGCTAGGCCTTCATGTAGCTTCACTGCAGGGGGGTCACTGTCCCTCTCAATGCGAGCGTAGGCATTCAGCTCGTCTGGCAGTGGGACAGAGGACTGAGTCTCACTGTAGCCTCTTCCTTTGTTGTCTGTAATGGCTTTAAATCCACTCCACATGCGCCTGGGGTCAGAGCCATGGTATCTGGACTCCACCTTGGTCCTGTAAGCCCTTTTTTCTGTTTTGATGGCCTTCAGAAGGTCGTATCTGGCCTTCCTGTGCTAATCAGGGTCCCCAGAGTTACAGGCGACAGACCGGGCTCTCAGCTTGGCCCAGACCGCGGCATCAACCCAGGGCTTCTGATTGGGGAAAGACCGGACAACCTTCTTGGGGATGACGTCATCAATGCAGTGTTGAATGTAGCTGGAAACAGTGTCCGTGTATTTGTTTATGTCCCCATCTGCTGCCTCCCTAAAGGGCGATATATGTTTCTGCGTTTTTCAAAAAAAGGACACATGGGAACGCCCTTGTCTCCGTGGAACGCCCTCTACGAGCTCTACGTCAGCCCTCGGAGAGCCTCGGAGAGCTTGACGTGCACCTCCTGGTTTTCTAACTATCCGTCGTAATTTCGGAGAGCTACAGAGAGCTACGGAGACCCCCTTGGCTGTGATTGGTCTAAGAACCGGTTTTAAGAACCGCTTGCGTCAGGGGCGGGGTTGCCCTGAAAAACAGGATGAACAGACTCCTTTGACCGCCATTGCTGTAAGTTTTTACAATTCCTATTTCAGCTAAACAGTACATGTAAATCAGCATCTGAATTAAAATGTGACGAGAAATGGGCAGTGTAGTTGCAGAAAATGTGCATATTTTATTGATGAAACGGCTAATCTGTAAATTTGCTCAGACTTCTCGGTAATCTAGGTAAATAAACACTCGACTACGTCTCACAAAAAACGTTGCGCCACCTACTCTTCTGGCGGTGAATTGTTTTCAGCACCCACAGCCTACAGAGAACCATAAACGCAGTCTATCCGTCCGTATCCGTGCGTATCCGTGTGCCCGCCCATCCGTAAACGGAGACGCAGAAGCATATTTTGGCCTTAAACATCAGCCAGTCAGTGGTGTCAAAACAGTCCTGGAGGGTCGCCACACTCTCGTCACTCCACACTGACCTTGCAACTGGTCCGACCTGTTTTAGCTTTTGTCTATATGCGGGAAGGAGAAGAATGGAGGTGTGATCAGCCTTGCCAAAAGCAGGGCGGGGAAGGGGTTTGTAAGTGCCCCAGAATGCTGTATAACAATGGTCGAGGGTCTGGTCTCCACGTGTGAAGAAGTCAATGTGCTGATTGCACTTAACGTTCTCCGTCACTTTCTTCGACCGACGTTTACCAGCGTCACCAGCGTCCACACAACGCTCTTCTGGCGCTATACCAGCGACCATGGACGATTACCAACGTTTCCTCTAACGTCATAGAACATTGACCAGAACGTTACATGATATCCTCTGGGTCATGGCACGTTAACTATAATTCTCAGTCATGTAACTGCCTATCATAGCTACCCTTGTAGTCACTTGTTATCTCGTTTTCAACATCTCGGATAATGGAACATTTCTTCAACACAGATGGTGTGTAGGTTGTACAGATTGTTCTGATCCTGGCAGTCGCATCACAATCCTCAAACAGGAAACAATCAAACAATCCACCGCACTTGAATATATCTTTGCAAGATTTCGGCCATGCATTTATGGTCAAAGAATTGTATTGAGCTTTGGTTATAGTAACTGATAGTCATCAGAAGGGTGGTGTTATATCACAAGTATATATTTGCACACATTATCTATCCTAATGCTGTTTAAGGGTGTTGCTGTTGTGGAAAAAACATCACACTGTTGTAATTATGAAGATGGGTAATGATTATGGATTATATGATTGAAAATAAACCTCTCACTTCTTTACCTTTACATGCTATATTACTGAAAACCAGATGCAAAACTGTTGATTGATTAGTATTGCCACTGATATGTAGAAGATATTAAGCCCAAAGTGCAAATCTGGATATTTAGGGGCTGAGGGCGAGAGAAGTCTGTGTGTATATGCTTCTTCCATAGAAAACTACAAGGCCCAGATATCATGGGACAGATTTATGACCCTACGCTCAGCAGCCCAGTGCAGCTGGATTTCAAGGCCAAACGTAGGCCCAGAAAGTAGGAGACTAGAAAAAAACACTTGTAATTCAGATTCTATGACAATTGACCAACCGGGTGCGAATGCATAAATGCATCTGTGACCAACTATAATGTACCAATAGCAAAATCACAGAAGGTTTTGATATATAGAGGAATGTCCAGAGAAAAATTCCAGTCTGCTCCCCGGAACACACATAGTTTGTTGGAATCTCTGTGACTCTGAATTCTGATAAATACTTTGCATCAGACCTTGTTGAGTTTTAATGTTGATTCAAACTTTGAGAATTGGTTGAAGACATAGAATATATTTCACGACATTGGCTCTGAATCGCGGTTCATCGTGATGTTAAGGTCATGAAGTGAATGTTGGTGACAATGCTGCAGCCTACCCAAGTATTCATGGCTACACCCAACTGGTGTAGTAACTTATGCTTCAAGTAACTATTACCATGCTAAAATGGGTGCCCTCCACTAATAAATGTTTAATACACCCACATTAAGGGACATTGTCCTGTAGAGCTCAAACCATGAGCATTCAGAAAGCAGTTGGCTACCAATGTGGTCAAATATTGTGTACCATGGCTGAGTTCCTTCATACGTTGGTAATAGTAGCATGTCTGTTTAGATCTTTGTAACCCTTTCACAAGGCTCTTATGAAGTACACTCTGAATGGGAGCAATAACAGCAAGAATAACGTTATTTTCTCTACACTGTGCACAATTATTAGGCAACTTTGAGGATACATTTTATTATAGATTTTTTTATACTGATTAAAAAAATTAGTGACCAGTACCCACCCTTATTTTCAGTAAGAGTCATAAGCCTACCATTCATGAAGTTTGTCAATTTCTTAATCTGTTGATGATCAACTTTTGTGCAGCAGCAACCACAGCCTGCACTGTAAATATCCTGTTTAAGGAGGGCCCACAAGTTCTCAACAGGGTTTAGGTCAGGTGAGGAAGGGGGCCATGTCATTATTCTTTCATCTTTAATGCCTTTACTGGCGAGCCATGAAGTGGAGTACTTTGATGCATGCGATGGAGCATCGTTCTGCATAAAAATCATGGTCTTCTTGGAAGATGCACTTCTTCCTGTACCACTGCTTTGGGAGTTAATTTTGAGTCCATCTTCAACCCGAAAAGGTCCAACTACCTCATCTTTATGGCCATGCCAGTATCCCACCTCCACCTTGCTGGAGCCCTGTGCCCATTACTGATCAAGCCACGGGCCCATCCATTTGGTCTGTCAAGAGTCACTCTCATCTCATCATAAAACAAGTCCAATAAACAAAAACAATAAATACATTAACAAATAATGTTACTAATAAAATTCCATTACAACTTACTGTATTCCTCTGAATGTAAATCCTGTATTCAAATCAGGGAGTTAAAACAGAGGCAGGCAATGACATTGCATTAAAGTGAAATGTGGTGTGGTCTCCATCTCTCTAACCAGAGGAAGCAAGTATTATGCCATGCATCTTTTAAAGTTAGGTCTTAGATATCAACCTCATCAAAGTTTGACAGGCAAGCTACAATGAGAAGATCTTGGAACTACTTGAAGCTAGCTACCTCCAGTTACACAGAAAAGCCTAAATGTTTACGAGTTTAGCCTACTATTTTCGCTTCGCAGGTCACGCAATGGCGGATTACTTCTAAAAATTGCGAACTATTTTAAAATTGACATGGTAGAGACATGTATCTCACACATGAATTCACATTTCAAGGCAATTGGATCAATGGCCGATTTTAAGTTATAGTTTATAGTTTTTCACAAATTGTCATGACACTGTGCACAATTATTAGGCAATTAAGTATTTTATATATCATAATTTGTATGCATATATTCCAACTCCAAGCTGTATAAACTTGAATACCTATTGGATTGAAGTATATCAGGTGACGTGTATTTGTGTAATGAGGGAAGGTGTGGCCTAAGGAGATCAACACCCAATATCAAGGTGTGCATAATTATTAGGCAGCTTCTTTTCCTCAGGCAAAATGGTCCAAAAAGAGATTTAACTGACTCTGAAAAGTAAAATGTTTAGTCTTCCAGAGGGATGCAGCACTCTTGAAATTGCTAAGATATTGGGGCATGATCACAGAACCATCAAATGTTTTGTCGCAAATAATCAACAGGGTTGAAGGAGCGTGTTGAGAAAAAAATATGCAAATTACTGCCAAAGATTTAAGAATCAAACATGAAGCTACCAGGAACCCATTATCCTCCAGCGCTGTCATAGTCCAGAACTGCAACCTACCTGAAGTGCCCAGAAGTAAAAGGTGTTCAATGCTCAATGACATGGTAAGGAAGGCTAAAAACCTGACCACCACTGAACAAGACACATAAGTTGAAACGTCAAGACTGGGCCAAGAGATATCTAAAGACAAGATATTTCAAAGATTTTATGGACTGATGAGATTACTGTTTCTTGACAGACCAAATGGATGGGCCCGTGGCTGGATCAGTAACGGGCACAGAGCTCCAGCAAGGTGGAGGTGGGGTACTGGCATGGCCTTAAAGATGAGCTAGTTGGACCTTTTTGGGTTAAAGATGGACTCAAAATCAACTCCCAAACCTACTGCCACTTTTTAGACGACACCTTCTTCAAGCAGTGGTACAGGAAAAAGTGCAGAACAATGCTCCATCGCATGCATCAAAGTACTCCACTTCATGGCTAGCCAGTAAAGGCATTAAAGATGAAAGAATAATGACATGGCCCCCTTCCTCTAGCCTGGCTCTGCCGACCTACGTACTTCCGCTCAATTTGGATTTTGCTTCTGTACTTGGTCTGGCCGTTCAGTAGGTAAGTCAGATTTTGCACTTTTTAACCGGCCAATCAGCGAACAGAGGGAGTGGCTGAGAACGATGACGTTGATGTCGTGCGCTAGTTTCTGTTGTAGTTCTGTAATGGCGGCGGAGAAAGATGCGAGCGAAGCCATTCGGTCCGTTGTGGCAACGCTGCCGAATATCCAACAGCTAAAGCCGGAGCAAGAACAAGTTTTGCAGAGTTTTGTTGGTGGCCATGATGTTGTGGCCCTCCTCCCCACGGGGTTTGGGAAAACTTTGATTTTCCAGCTACGGCAGCTAGCTCTGTTACAGTAGTGGTGAAGGAATTGGCTAAGGCGAACGCTAGCGATTGGTTATGGCAGATCAGAGTGGCTCTGGGCAGATCCAATAGTTCACTTCAACAGAGTACCCGCCTACAAGGAAGTCAACGCTTGTCAATGGAGCGAGGCCAGACTCTCTGTACAAATGAAATGTACAAGAGTCTGGTTAGGACCAGGCTACCCTTCCTCACCTGACCTAAATATTTTTGAGAACTTGTAGGCCCTTCTTAAATGGGATATTTATGGTGCAGGAAAACATTACACCTCTCAGAACAGTGTCTGGGAGGCTGTGGTTGCTGCTGCACAAAAGTTGATTTTGTGCAGCAGTTGCTTATGACTCCTACTGAAAAGAAGGGTAGCTATATAGGTCACTGATTTATTAAATCAGTATTACATTTAATATATCTACTTTTATGCAAAGCGCACAGTACCATAGGAAACAATTAATAAAGCTAGGAAAGCTAGTAATAACTAGAGAGCATACAATTTCTGGGGGAATTGTGAGGGTGTGCTTGCGGCTGCCCCAGCTGCCCATAGTCTCCTGGTGTTTACATATTTCAAAAAGCATTTAATTGTATGACTGCAGTTCTGACCATTATGTTCCCTTGATAATAATTTTGTAAAAATTACATGTATCACTCAGATGAAGGAGTGGTGTTACTAGTTGGTTGGAAGAGAAGGAGGCCAAATGTAGCTCATGAAGAAGCAGCGCCATAGTAAACTTAGTATATTGTAATGAGATATAAACAACTTGTTGGTTGCCCAACAAGAGGAAGACACAGCATTTGCTGCTTCAACTCCTTAATCCTCTCGAGGCACCTGTTGCACCTGGTTATGAGGTTGTAGGCTATGGGACGTCTAATATTGCATTTGTGTAATTATGTGTAGGACCGTGTTTCTGAAGTGGTAGGACATATTGATTCATAAAAGTATATTGTAATGATATATAAACAACTTGTTGGTTGCCCAACAAGAGGAAGACACAGCATTTGCTGCTTCAACTCCTTAATCCTCTCGAGGCACCTGTTGCACCTGGTTATGAGGTTGTAGGCTATGGGACGTCTAATATTGCATTTGTGTAATTATGTGTTGGACCGTGTTTCTGAAGTGGAGGACATATTGATTCATAAAAGCATCTAAATGTATCAACATCAATATATTATTGTTTTCTGTTATTTTAAAGCAAGCTCAGAGAAGTATGAATGTAGAGTTGCTCGCTATATAGAGTAGCCTACCGGCAGGGCCGGTGTTGTGCCCAAGAACACATTGTTGTCGAGGTGGACACTGTCGGGTGGGTATGTACACACGAAACTGTGTCGTATTTGGGGGTGTTGAATGCTAGGAAGCTAGGCACCGCTGCGTTGACTCTACGTCTTGCCCTGTCGATACCAGAAGCGCTGGCGCTCCTCTGATACCTCCAGACGCAGCGTTCCAGGATATCCGAAAACATCAGCAGAGTGTTTGGGAACATCTCCATGATGGCCCCCAGGTGTCGCTTCATCCGCCTCGTCAGGTCTAGCCCGGTCACTTGGCTGAGGTTGTTTCCCCCGACGTGGAGCACCATTATGTCCGGGCTGGGAAGCATGCCACGCTTCTCACGGAGCTTAGGCACAAGGGTCTGCCCACCTCATGACCCTCACCCCTACCCATTCAATATGGCACTCCAGTGCAAGGTCGGGGTACAATCTGACCTCCTCCACGTGCCACGCAAGCCAGTAGACCAACGAGCTGCCAACGATCCAGACGTGGGGACGACTTTGGTTTTCCATGGTGTGATATAATCCAACATCCAACATCTGCCTCTTATATACTAAATGGCTTCCCGCTTCTTCTTTTTCAAACAAAGCAAGGCTAACATCTGCCTGTTTATTGGCCGCCTGTGTCAGTGTTATTTTTATTCACAATATTCTCATTGGCTGGCCTTGAAGACAAATAGCTCTATATTATACCCGCGTCCTATTTTGTAATTTTACCGCCCCGATCGGCATCATTTGAGTAATGAGGGCAAGCGCAGGCTTATTGATTACTTAAAAAACGTTATGTACGTTATGTTCATTATGCAAGATAAAGGAGCCTAGTTAGAGAAGGATTTAGCGGTTTTATTAGTACATTAGCCTATTTTATTAGTCATTTTCAGAGTAACCTCAAACCTTTCTTTTGTTTCTTTGACCATACATTTTCTTTGAGGGCTTAGTGGTCCCGGTTTAACATCATTATTTATAGCGAAGAAGCCTACCGGACACTGTTAGCTTGCAATGTACAAAGAATGCTCCTGCAACAAAGTTGTTACTTAGTAACAATTAGCCAGCTAGACCATATGCTAGACGCCCAGCAGAAGTTTGTAGCTAACAAAGTATGCTTGTGCAACAAAGTTGTTACTTCCCCTGCAAGAGGGAATGGTGATCAGCAACCTCATAGTTGAATCAAAACGAATACACTTGGCAGACCGGTGTAAAAATGGACCTAATCTCTATGGCTTAAAGGTCATTGTAAGTTTTTCCCTTCTCGTGATATTTTCAGGCATTTAGCCTACTCATATTGCATTCATTCATTAATAAAGAACCCCCTTTGAAGCTTATTTTAACAACAACGTTACCAGGAGTAGCTATCTCAGATGAAATCGCGATTCAAATAGTACCATCTGCTAACTGAAAATATGCCTCCAAAAACGTAAATAAGTTTGACATTTATTTAGGCAAAAATCACTCATTCATAAAAATGTCAGTGGTTGCAATCATGTCATTAACATGGCAAAATGCGATATAGCCCTACTGTGTAGAGAAGCTGCCCCGGTAAATTGTAGGCTTCTACTACTACTAGACTGTCTTGGTAGCGATTGTGTTGGTTGAATTCGATTTAATGTTACTTACATTGTACGGTCTAGGCTGAAATTAATTATTTTCATGAACAGATTGACAAAGTTTTGGCTGTGGCAATGGAGTTCAGATTAGTAGTCACTAGTCAGATAGTTTCACCCATTGAAAGACTTTTGATTTAAGTAAGTGCCAAACATGTGCCGCCGTTTGACTTCCTACAGTCAGTACTGTACTGTAAACAGCTGTGGAGATGTTTTTGTTAGCTACAGTAGGCTACTAGGCTACAGCAAGCTACACTGGTTTGAAACCACAGGTAATGATAATTTCACCAACAAATCGTTTACTTGTAATCTAATGTCATAATAAATCCTACAACGAAAATGTAATTGTGAGGAATGTTTATTTTAACGATTGAAAACAGATGCATCATAGACCGCTGTAGTATGTGTTGCCCGGACATCAGAGGCTAATGTCATGATGCTAATGCTTCAGTGAAATAGTAGACTAATGTTTTCGAAAGTAGATGTAACTACTTTAATACTTTTTTACTTTAATTATAGCTTATGTTCACATTGCCCAGCTAGATGTTACAAATAAAGTAAACCTGTTACTGTATATTGTTAGTATTATTATTATTATAGTTCCGTTGCTGTATATTGTTACTGTTATAGTTTTTATTACTAGTTGGAGACAACGGGGGACTGGCTGTTTTCATCCTTATTCGTATAAGTATAACCTACTTTAGAGTTCTTTCCCCTGGAACAGATTTCATGTTCCAACTGAGGGGGGCTGTCGTTGTTTTGGTGTGTGGGGCTGCATCAAATACCCTTTTTGCTCTGTTAAATTGCTGCACTAGTCCACACTTGACCGGTGGGGATCTCATTCTATTTTGACTGTAACTGTTAGCTGCTCCTGGCATTCTCTAATCCCTGCTCTCCTCTCTGTCCCCCCCCCACACATTCCCTGTGGTGTGGGGGGTTTGAGCTGTCAGGACCTGCTTGGTCGTCGGTCTGCCAACGCTGAACCAGGTCGTCACCCGGAATCCAGTCTCCATGACGGCCAACAGCGAGTTTCCCGGTCCCATCCAACGTCTATAAAGCCGAACAATGGATTTTGGTGTTTCAAAACCCATTGACACTGTATGACTATGTTTAGCTTGTGTTCTGCTCCTCTCTCTTACCAACCGTCTCTGGAGGAGGGGATCCCTCTCTGAATTGCTCCTCCCAAGGTTTCTTCCATTTTTTCTCCCGGTGGGAGTTTTTCTGGGAGTTTTTCCTTGTCTTCCTTGAGGGTTTAGGTTGGTTGAGGGGCAGTTCTATGGGCGCATGTGAAGCCCTCTGTGACATGCTTGCGTGTAAAAAGGGCTATACAAATAAATTTGATTTGATTTGATTTGATACTTCCTTATATCAGCTTATATTGTTTTTCATATCACAAAGTAAAATGAGTAAATAGTTATCACCCTGGCCTATTTGCTTGTGGCGTTTCTGCAGCTCCCTTGCAGTAAAGCAGTTAGCCTAGCTATCTCCCAGACGTTAACGAGCTGCCAAACTAATGTTCTGCTAGAGGTAGTCACGCGATATTTCGTGACGTTAGTGACGTCAGTGACTGTGGCTAGCAAGTTAGCTACCGTTAGCTTCACTTTTGCCACAAAAACTTAATTAAAACCTAAACCGTGCAACGGAACATAAATCCCAATAGAAGCAACGCAATCGCGACCAAGACGAACCTTTTGACATCGACGTTGTCTATGTAGTCCAAATATTGACTGGGCCTTAGTGGCGCGAAAATAAACAATAATAATAAGTAATATATATGTGAGATAACAATGGTTTGTGCTCGCCGAAGGCAGCACACCCCAACAGTGCATACAAATGTGAAAATGTAGCTGAATATTATTTGCTGGAGTTTTAAAAGGCCTGAAATGTATGTTAGAAAGGACCTGCAGCAAGATGAAGGCAGAAAAGTACAGAAAAGAGAAAAAAAAAAGCTAAAGTACTGGCAGTTGAAAGATACTGCTGTGAAAGGTATTTTTGAAAGGATCTGGAGCAAGTTGAAGGCAGAAAACAGAAGAAAAGAATAAGAAAAATCCAACACAAAAAGGGGAACATTTCAGAAAGATGAGCTGCAGGAAAATGTAAAAAATTTAGCAGAAAACCAGTTGCTGAAGTCTGGGTTGAACAAATTTTTTATTTTATTTTTGTCATTTAGCAGACGCTCTTATCCAGAGCGACTTACAGTAAGTACAGGGACATTCCCACCGAGGCAAGTAGGGTGAAGTGCCTTGCCCAAGGACACAATGTCATTTGGCGCAGCCGGGAATCGAACTGGCGACCTTCAGATTACTAGCCCGATTCCCTAACCGCTCAGCCACCTGACTCCCTCTATTGGAATTGAATTTTTGGAATTGAATTTTTGGAATTGAATTTGAAGGTGAAAGGACAACACTGGAATGACTTGAACTTGCTGGAAAAACGTAGCAACCGTTGGTCATTGGCAACAGACTGGCAACATTTCTAACCTACAATCTAGGTTTCAGGTTCAAGACGGAGGAGAAACTAATCATGCGTGCCTGCACACCCAGTCCTGTTCAGACACTTAATTTAAGATGACATCAAAATAATAATTCATAGTGCAGGGTTGCCGATGTTGTCGTTGTCCCTGGTGAGTTTTTTTATACATAAATAATAAGATCATGCTACATTTAATCAGCGGATCATTTCTTGCAAGTGTGTCAAAGTGGTATGTATTAACACCGTAGGCTTGAATAATAACCGAAGGCGTGAAGCTAGAGAGGATGCAATGGAAGATTTCCTAGATCTAGATCGACTACTTCAAATTGAAAACGGAGAAGATATTTAGAGTAAAGACAAGTTACTTTACATATGTGTTCAATATCGTCAATTAAAAGTAAAAGCTTTCCAGTTACAAAGCGTTTGTTCGTAGGATTAACGCCAGCTGCAGTTACCCCAGCCCTGGTTTGGCTGTTCATGACGGTCAGCTACTGTAAGACAGTCCAGCCTCGATGTTTGCATATTTCTGTAAAGCTTGCTAAAATAAAAACGATCTAGCTAGATTATGTACACTTTAAGCTCAATGTACGTTCCTTGTTTGGCCAATTTGGTCGATACTGTAGTTGAAGAAAAAGTCGAACCGTTTTATGGAGAGCCATATCGCGCTAGCTCGATTATAAGAGAATAACAAACATTTACCTAGCATCCACACCTCAAACAAGTTAATCTAGACGCAAAACTGTACTTCCAATCCAAAAAATAAGTATATATTCCGAGACCCAAGACTCTGCCGAAACCATTGATATCCTTTATGTGTCTGTGCGGTCATAAATACAACTATTTTTGCAGTTTCCAAAACGTTACCCAATTCTGCTTTCATGGTGCGTGTCTGTTTGGTTGCCACGGCAATGGATTAGCTGTACTCGCTAACGAGCTGGGCAGAGAGAATGACACATTTAGCTAGCATCCAAACCTCAAACAAGTTAACCTAGATGCAAAACTATACGTCCAATCCAAAAAATGGATATTTTCCGAGTCCCAAGACTCTCCCGAAACCAGTCATGTCCTTTAAATGTCTCTGCGGTCAGAAATACGACTCTACCGGCAGTTTAAAAACACGTCTACTTTCAAAATTCTCTGACGAGTGTGCCACTCTGCTGGCTGCTCAATCATAAAAATCAAGAAGGAGCTAAATTTTTCATGTATTTAAAACTGTCACAAATCAAAATTGGCTGAATATTTGAAAAAGATTAATCATTTGGGAATAGCTAAATGTCTTGTGAACATTCTAAAGGCTGAATGGTGTCTCTAGCTGAAAGTATGCTGAAGTAGTTAAGTTTGAAAGAGGAGGAAGCTTTTTAATGATTTGAAAGGATTTACCATTACTTTTAATGGGAGAATAATTTGCACAAAAACCTTAATTCTTTAAAAAGTATAAAAGTGAGAAATACCAGAAGTCATAGCCATCATCTCCTGAAGGAGCTGAACGTTTTGATACAAAAATTGTAGGAATCGGTGAAAGTATGCAGGACTCGTTATAGGGCAAAAAACGGCGGAAGAACTGAGAAGTTGAAAAGCAATAGTGAGAATGCATAACAGCATTCTCACAACTAGAAAAGGCATTTCCTGCTGAAAATGCGTTGGAATGCTGAAATCTTAAATTATTTTTTTAAATGGCTGAAAATACAGAAATGAGAAAATACCTGCAAGCTGAAATTAATTTAAAAAATGTGTGACTCACTCTAAAGAGGCAGTGTGGTAGCTGAACTGCATCATCTCACAAAGCTAAGTGCTTAAATACAATGCGGGAGAATAAGTTTGAACGTTGTTAAGCAATCAAAGAAAAAGTTTAATTTCAAGAGGCAGTGTGGAAGCTGAACTGCATCATCTAACAAAGCTAAGAGCTTAAATAGCCTACAATGCGGGAGAAGCTGAAAGTTGAACTGTTAAACAGAAGAAGTAGGCTAGCTAGTTGTAACAAGAATATTATAGTTTTAACAGTTTAAATTAGTTGGGATAGTAATATCAGTAGCAGATGTAGCCTACTATTGAGTGCGTTTACTCGGCTTTCTTAGTAGGATTCACTGTGTTGATTGAATGAAAAATACAACATAGAAGACACGGCGACACTATTTTGCAGAAGGATGATGGTGCAAGTTTTGTCCGTGGAGCATACAACGATTAATAAAAATAATCATGTAGACGTGTTAAACACTTGCTTTTAGTAATCGCATTACTAATTACTAGGGATGGGACGTATGGCACTGACGCATCGATGCTTGTGTCGCAAAACCAATACGCACAGTTTCGAAAAAGTGGTTTGGTGCTTGTGTGAAATGACGATGCCACGTGATTGATGACGTTCAATGCTTCAGATGTCACAAACTGGTTCAAAGTTGTGGCACACTTCTAAACCTTAGAAGAGGGAAAGAAACCAGTGCTTGTCGTCTTAATAGGAGGCGAACACTACATTGGCAGAAGTGCAAACAGTTATTAATAGAGTACATAGTTATTATTAGAGGACGATTAGAGAATTATCATTAGCAAACGAAAAGTAGGTTATATTAGCATAAGAGTATAGTTCAGCAGCAGAAGAGAAGTAGGTTATATTAGCAGAAGAGTATAGTTCATTAGCAGAATAGTACAGTTGAGAATTATTAGCAGAAGAGCAGAAAGTAAAGGACGATATGGATGCTACCGGAGTAAGAGAGCGATTCCCCTGAACACTTATGGTACACTGCCTTTTTATATTGCACAAGCACACCCCCACTGTCCCCACAAGTATTCCCCCGATTCACAATACATATCACAAATGTAAGGAATGAGACAGCTATATAAGCAGAGTGTTTGTGTAAGCTACCACTCTGTATCAGCATTCATTTAATACTTCCATACACTTAAGCATTCTACCGCCCTTATACTGTTTGCAGAACCTTACAAAGTGTGGTGTAGACCAGTACATCACAGTAAAACATATTTGTGGGTATGAAAATTACACAGTTCTCAAATACACATGTATGGTTTTAATGAATGAACAAGAGAATTAGACCATCACGTAGCCTTACAAAAATGAACGACATTGAATAATTAACGAGGCTAAGTACGACAGAAACTACTTGTACATCGCATTCAGTTGGTTTAAACGGCTGCTATAATTTTAGCTGACCACTAGATGTCACTGTGCTCTCCAATTTCAATGAGTAGAACAAAATAGTAGCCTACCATTAGCATAGTAGTTAGTAAAAGAGATATTAGCAGCATCTGCAGAATTAGTAGTTGTAGTAGTGGCATAAGATATAGCAGTATCATTAGTGGTAGTAGTTGTGTTGTGGTGCTCTTATTCTTTTAATGAGACAAGTTGACTGAAAAGCTTGTCTTGTGTCTCCACTAATCAGCTAATACCAATCACCTGTGTAAGAGACTGGCGCGTGTTTGTGTGGTTGCCACGGTGATGGTGCTTTATAAATCTTGTTATTTTTTGTTTTCTGTGACGAATTTGTCACCACATTTACATTGGACTCTATGGGGCCACAGGCAACTGTCTACAACTCAGTGTTTCCCACACATAGACTAATTTGTGGCGGTGCGCCACAGAATCAACTCCGGCCGCCACACATTGCGTTTCGTAAAACATTTTTTTTTATCGCTATTTAGGTAAAAACACGCAGCGTATTCGTTCAGCTGCATTTCCTTTCCCTGCTCTCCCTCCGTCTCTTTCACGCACGCGTCTTTCTCACATACACACACAGTCACTACGTCAGCACACGTTAGCAACAATGCATACGCCGTTCTAGTGAGACCGACAGCTACATCAGCGAGCCTTCAGCATTAGTGCCGTAGCTAAAGGTCTAGGAAAGTTGAGGCTACTTTTCGCTAGGTACCGACGGACATGTCTTAATCGAAGGTTCCCCTACGTTCTTTTGGTGAGAAGTTTCAAGAGCTAGCTACTTACCCGGCGTCATGGAGCCGAACAGTTAAATAGTTATTTAGCACCCTGTATGCAGCGTCGCTACCTGCATATGCAGAAATTATTTGTTTGTTGTTGTTGATTTTGTGAATTATTTCCAATCCCCCCCCCCCCCCCGCCACATATAGTTTTCTAATCTGTGGGAAACACTGCAACTAGCACAAAATTTGATATCTATTGATCCAAAAACGAAGCATGAAGAGCGAAAATTGTGGCAATGCTCGCAAACTAGAAATATGTTTTCAACGACATCTGAAGCTCCCCTCCACTCTAAGCGTTTCAGTTGCACAATAGGCTTTCTCGTACACACCCATGTAAATCTCAGAAACGGTTTGAAAAAGTAATGAAACATAATCAGTGATATTAAGTTGAATAGATATCAAAAAGCTGAATTATACAAAAATAGTTTAGGGTTTTGTCAACGTTTTAAAGTTTAAATGGTGGCTGTAGCTGAAGAATTGAGGAAGAAGAAGGATTTGAAAGTTGAAGAAGTTTAAGAGGATTAAGAGGATTTAAAAAAACGATCCATTGGAAAACCATGCCGCTGAAGCAGCATTCCAACAATAAGAAGAAAGAGAAACAGGAAAACAATAGTGAGAATGCTTAACAGCATTCTCACAATAATAATATTAATATATATGTGAGATAACAATGGTTGCGCCCTTGCCGAAGGCAAAGCACACCCAATAAAGCAATAGCCTACTCATCGTCATCATAATAGTAACAGACACACATATATACCTTGCTTTGCCGAGCCAGAACAACCACGGAGCCAGGTATTCAAGTTTATAGTTAATTTCATCTGACACAATACGTAGGCAGTCATACTAAAAATACGAAGCAAAAAGAAAAACCTATGTGGTGAGTTCCATTTAGAACAGGCCTATATTTCTAAAGTGAAAGGAATACTATACAGTACTGATAGCATTGATCTTTGTAAAGTTCACATATGTATCTGCTTCTATTGCAATGCCTTAGCTTACACGTTCACGACTGATTGTTGCAAAGTATGAAGTAGTATGCAGCTGGTTGCGAGCGTCCACAAGCCTTGGAGCTAGGAGCATGGCGAGCCACTGTTCTGTGCAAGACCGGACGATGCAGAAGTTGAAAGATGGCACGGTCTGTTTCTTGCTTGCCTCACTGCGCCACTGAGCACTTTCCATAGAATTGAACGAGAGCGCTATCTTTAAAGAGCTCCTTCGCTTGGTCTATTTCTATGGTTTATAGCTGCATAATTGTTTTAAATGCTCTCAATCTTCCTCCCCTAAGGACCACACAGCTGTGCTGGTGTTTCTGATTGGCTGGAGGTGGCATTAAAGTCTTTATAACTCGAGAGCTCTCAACTCGGCAGAAAACTTACCTCTGTATGCCTGCGCCTCATCCATTAATTGTATCGGGACAAGTTAAACCTTAATTTTCAGCATGAGAAATACAAGGTGTTGCATGAGAGCGCGAGAAATGGTTGAAATGCATGAGTCTCATGGCGAATACGGGAGACTTGAGAGCCCTTTTAGATACACAGAGAATACACAGTCACATAATTCCAACATGACCATGAGAATATTCTGAAACCACCTTATATTATTAGTAACCCAGTGGGACATCATAAGATCCTTTCCACGTAGAATACTTCTCTGGTTTGTGGTTTGCATTTTGGAGGATTTACATCCAATATAAATATATATTTATGCTCCCTGCCTTGATATTGTATGCATGTGTACTATGCTAGCCACTCCAAGGCAGAGAGATTTCCCATTCTAGTTCCATTGCGATATTTGGACAAAGCCAGTTCTGATATGGCACTCGTGCTGTCCATCCTGTCATCAGCTGAAATCAGACTCACACAATCCCTGCATTTGTGTTAATTTAAGGTAATAAGGAATCACCTGTCGTCACATGACTTCAACTGCCGATGGTAGCTGAATGATGAAGAGAGGGCTTTTAGATGGGAAGTTCCGTTTCAAAAAGTTGCGAGACGGCTCGGTTGACAAAACTAAGGCTGTGTGTACTGATTGTCAGGCTGAGTTTACTTCCAGCCTAAACTATCACATGCAAGCAAAGCACACAGCTAAAAGCAGCAGCAGCGTTAGCAGAGTTAGGAGTAGCAGCAGCAGCAGCTTTCGCTCGGTAATATATGGCAGACAACAAGCGAGCAGCTGACTGGGTTCAACAAAATAGAAACTGTATTGTTCAATATTAAGGTCAATATGTGGTTGCTTATGTATCTTAAGTATGTTTGAGTGATATTTGAATATTATGGAGCAGGATATTGTTGTAAGCTATGAGACAACATGTCTTAAATATATTTTATATTCCAGAACAAGTATAATTTTGTGGATGTTTATTATACAGCAGTATAGTTTGTGAGTGAATAAAACTCCCTCACAATTTAAATTGTGTTCCATCTGAAGTTGTTATATGGACATTATCATCCAGTTAGGCTTATTTGAAGTTTTTAAGTACACCCTTGTAATGTTATATATAAAAACAATATTCTCAAAATATTTTAAATCCTCATCGCCACTTCAAGTTCTAATCTGCAAAAAACCTTAAACTTAATAAACAGTTGTAGTTTGCAAATACATCTATAGAGCACAACCATACAACAGAACTCAGATAAGCTTGGAAGAAACAAAGCTCAAAATAATAAATCAAAGAATAAAAGGCAAGGTTTATAGAAATATTTGAATGTTTGAGTTCAGTGAGCCGCAGTATTAAGACACCATGGGGGTATTCCAGGTAGCGGGTTTAACAAACTCTGAGATTAACCCTGAACTCTGAGTTGAGTTACTCTAACATGGGAAAGCGCTCTAGAACGCTCTTAGAATGTTCTTAAGACGTTTTTAGCGTTAAAAGCTTCTTAACGAATCTGGGGAACCCGGCCATTATGAGAATAATGAATATAAAAACGATTTGCACATTCTGACAACAGGGCATGCTGTATACAGTGAGACGTTCATTTAAAGGCAGGTGAATTTTGCATGTGGAACAGTAAAATGTAGCTAATGTAATCTCATGTTACAATTAAATTAGTTGTACAAACTGCATCTCATGGAGAAAGTGCCAAAAACTCACCAAGAGATGGTGTAGGCCTACTTAGGGTAGAAGAATAAAGGCTAATCTCGAAAAAGATTTACTGGAACACCAGTTACGAGAGGATGCATGGTCACAGGTGATGTTAGTTGTAGGAACAATAACCTATATTAATATTAATAGTTGAATTTTCTGAATTTCTATTTTGACCAAGAGATGGTGTACTTAGGGCAGAAGAATAAAGGCTGATCTTGTATGGCTATCAACCTGCCCCCACCTCTCATATGGTAAAATATGGAGTTACTGGATGGAGTCTCAACTTGATGGCTCTCACATCTCCTTGAGTAAATTACTGTAGCATTGCTAGTCATGTTGATAAGTAAGGGTCAAGATTCTGGGGTGATTGTAGTTGTTCGTAAGGAATTGTGAAGCATTGTTTTGTGGATTATTGATCTCCTGAGACGTTCTCCTCAGCTCTAGCTTGTCCTACTCCTTCTTCCTCACTCTTGCTTTCTATCTCTGGTTTACAATAATCATGGTAGAGTAGACATAAGAGTTAACCTTCATTGATATCATTCATTTGCAATATGATAAAAATTATTCAACCTTAATTTGACCATTCTTGCTCTGATTTAACTCAAAAATCAAAATAGTCAAATAACTGTAATTCCATTGGTATTGGCCTTATGTGGTTAATGTTAATACACTGTTCAGTTTCCCATCTTCCGTCAAACCATAGGGGAATTACTTTCGGTTGTTTGGCCAATATTGACCCCCTACAATGTTGAAATAGATTTGCTGAAACACCAGTTTCATATGGTACATCATGTAAATTGTAGGAATCATATGAATCATGTAAATTGTAGGAACAATATCCGATAGAAATAGGCTGGGCTACTCATTGTGATTTTTATTTGTAGGTAATGACCAAATAGCCTGGCTGCCAGCCCAACTTCTCCCCGCCCCCCAAAAAATTTGGTCGGGAAGTTGGGTCTGGAGGGTCTCGTATTGGGGACCAACTACAGAAAACCAGAATCTGGGCGAACCAATGAAATTGCCAGGGCGGGCTTTATACGATGATGGACAGATGATCAACAGTAACGTAATCACCCACGACACAAAAGAGCGCTTAAGTTGAATTCGTTTTGAACAAACATGGCTACCGCTGGAGATCTGGGATGTTATGATTCTGCCATCGAGTCTGTTTTAGAAGACATCGACAGCGCATTAATTTTGAAAGAGGAACAGAGAGACGCAATCAAGGCATTTGTCGATGGAAAATATGTTTTTGCCGTCCTTCCTACGGGAATCGGTAAAAGTTTAATTTCTGTTTAAACTCTGTTGCTCTGATTGGTTGTAGATCTATCTAATTGAGCGAAGAGGCATTTGTTTTCCAGGCTCGTTTGAAACACGCCTTGAGTCAAAGCCCAACGGAGAGTTCTCAGACTCATATTCTGACTAGAATTATGAGTATGACAACGTCAGGCTAATGACCAAATACAATTTCAATTATTTGTATTTATTTCAGTGCCCAAAGGCATTTGGTCAATTCTGAGTGCATGTCCACGGCATGTAACACACGACGAAGGCCCAAGGGCTGAGAATGTTGCTAAAATAAATGACAGATTGTGACGGGAAACGGTAACGTTAACTTAGGTATTCATCAGGGAATTAAAGCACATCAAATCGCGTCTCCCAGCGTATAACTAAGCAAATTAAATTTTGTTCGAGATCGCTCAGCTGAACCAGGAAATGATATGCCGTGTCTGCCAAAGCTATCGGGCTCATAAAGTGGGAGGGGATCGGAAGAAACGCTGAGTTTGGCATGGAAAACCTGCTAGCGAGCAGGTTAGTTTCACGGAATAAGTTACCATGGAAACTTACCAAAAGGTTTCGTTACCTCTCTTTCTGGACCGTGGAACTCAGAGAATGCCTCTTTTCAGGGTTAAACAACTCAAAGTTTTCATTAAACCCGCTACCTGGAATACCCCCCAGATAACCTCCACGCGCATCGTTGATGTGCCACCCATAGTCGGCAGATGATGGAGCAGAGGTCGCTGTCGTAGCCGTTTGGACAAGTTCAGCTGTCACGTCGTTGGGTCGTGGTGTAGCCGGTGGAGCACAGAAACTGGCAATGGACAGCTGCGGTTGCTCTCTGCGGCCAACGGCGGCCTTGGCAGCGTTGATGCCCATCGAAGCTACGCTAATCTTCTTTTCACAATATGTACAGTAAGCCTGTTTTTTATGGACAGGCTTCAGCCATTGTATAAACTCATCTTTCTCCAACCAGGAGTCCGCAAATTTACATTTCCCCATTTCGGAGTCTGTTTCGCGACATGTGTCGCGACAAATACCTGACTCGCTGACCGAGCACTTCGTTGTGTATAATAGTCATGGGAGGAAAATAAATGTTCATGCATACTTTTTGGAGTCAAACTCTTTGGACAAAGCGTGAACAAAATGTAATACCTCATCGGGATTAAGACTTTGTAATACCTTTAAGGGCCTTGATTTTCCCTAAATGGATTTATCAATTAATCATGAAATAATGCGATTAATCGCGATTTAATATTTTAATCTCTCCGTCAACCACTCCTTCACTCACTCACCCTGCTCAACCGGGCGGGGCGGTGGGACAGGCTTGCTTCTTTCCCCACATATTAAATACACATCCACACCACTCTCTGTTACTGCCAAATCATTTGAACATGCTAACAGATCCTATCAAAGCATGCTTAATTGTTCTTTATCGCCCACTAGGACCGCTAGCCGACTATGTGGAGGAGCTGGATATGCTCCTCAGCGTCCTCCCGGGATGATGGAACCCCGCTGATAATCCTTGGGGACTTCAAAATCCACCTCCAAGGAACGCAGGCCGTCGACTTCTTGTCTCTCCTGACTTCCTTCGACCTGACGCTGCTGAGCACACCGGCAACCCACATGGCAGGCAAACAGCTAGACCTCATCTTGACACGTAACTGTATCACTGACTTAACCTCTGTAACCCCACTGCACATTCTGATCACTTCTTTATCCAATTCTCTATCTCTCTCCCCCCAACTCCTCCTACCTCCCCTCCCCTCATAACTTTCCGGCGCCAACCTCCGCTCCCCATCCCCCTCCCATTTCTCCTCTATTGTAACATCCTCCCTCCCTCCCATTGACGAGTTCTCGTCCCACCCCACTGACAATGCCGACAATCTTCTCCCTCCTGCCCGTGGCTTACGGATGTTATTCGTGAAGAACCACCCTTCGGGCAGCTGAGAGGAGATGGCGCAAGTCCAAAGACGAGCCAAAGATGGTCTGGACCTTTATAAGTATCATTCCCTCCTTAAATCCTTCTCTTCTCACATAACTGGTGCAAAAACCCACTACTTTCTGAACAAAATTAACTCTGCTTCAAACCCCCACAAACTTTTCTCTACCTTCACTACCCTTCTTAACCCACCTCCCCCACCACCCTGACAGCAGACGACTTCTCCTTCTTTGAGAAAAAAGTCGCCGACATTAGCAGTCGGTTCCCTAAACCCACCTTTCTTTCCCTCTCACCCTCCATGACTGATCCAACTAAATGTCTAAACTCTTTCTCTCCCGTCTGAGGCAGAGCTCTCTGACCTCATTCTCTCTCATCGCCCCACCTCCTGTCCCCTTGATCCTGTCCCCTCCCCCCTCTTTCAAACGATCTCCCCCTCCATCATAACTTTTATTCTCCATGTCCTAAACTCCTCTCTTACCTCCAGCACCTTCCCCTCTGCCTTCAAACAGGCCAGGGTTAGCCCTCTACTTAAAAAACCCTCCCTTAACCCTGCCGTCCTCCAGAACTACAGACCAGTATAACGGTTACCCTTCTTTTATAAAACAATTGAATGTGCTGTATCTAACCACCAGTCAAACTTTCTCTCTCAGAACAACCTGCTTGACCCCAACCAATCGGGCTTCAAGACTGGCCGCTCCACAGAGACTGCCTCCTTTCAGTCACCACTGCCCTCCAGTCTGCCAGAGCGGCTTCGAGGTCATCCGTCATCATTCTGCTGGACCTTTTTGCAGCGTTTGATACGGTTAACCACCAGATCCTGCTCTCCACACTTTCTGAGATGGGCATCACTGCAAGTTGTAGTGATTTCCTGTCCACTGAGGCATTTATTTTCTACAGTTCTTGACATGTTATTGCATATACGTGTGCTATGCTAGCTGATCAAAGGCAGGGAGTTTTCTCCTTAGATAAAACCACTCTGCCTATTTGACCTAATAGTTAAACCTATTTCCATTGCAATAAATTGCTCAAAATGTGAGGGACTTGATTGAATTGAAGTATACACCGCAATAAATGCTATCACATATACAAACACACACACCCAGGTGTACCTGGAGGGAAGGTTGGTGAGGAGCAGGCAGGGCTGGAGCAGAGTAAGTGCATGGTGGACCACATGGACCAGACTGCCCCCAAAGCCCACATCCTTGTTCCTAAACAGGACCTCCTCAATGAGCCAGACCAGGTCCCGACACAGAGTCTCCACACTAACTCCCTGAAGGGGGGGGGAAGGGGGGTACAATGTTTAGCCCTCACCATCAACCAGACCCTCATTCTCATTCTTACACTCACCCACACTCATTCTCTCCAAGACCCTCACTCTCACCCATACCCAAGACAAGGTCCCCATACACTCACTGCCTAGGACACACACACCCTGTACACATACACACACAGAGTGGTACCTTGCGGTGTCTGTGCAGCAGAAGACAGGACATTAGGCTGGTGCACATCAAAGCCTTACAGGAAGTAGTAGCTATTGACAGGAAACAAGTGTTTACGTCTACTCTGTACAGGATACACATGGTATAGACTGAGCAGATCAGGGATTAAAAGAGGGTAAGAAAGGAAGAAAAGAGGGAGAGGGGAAAGAAAGCAATAGGAAAGAGAGAAAGGGGGAAAAGAAAGAGAATGTATACTGTCCCCCTTCCTGTTGACCTCTGATGACACCGCTATTGTGGGGGGTATCAGGGATGGTCAGGAGGGGAAGTACAGGGGTCAGGACCACACACAGACACCTCACTGCAGACAACGCATACACTGGACACACACCAGTGAGGTCACTACAGTAAACAGACACACCTGGAACACACACACAAACTGCACTGCAGACAGCACACACACTGTTCCTGGCTCAAAAATAGGCTTAAGTGGTGGGTTGTGTGTTTGCGCCATTTCTGCTAGAAGGCGGTGTGAAAAAAGACTTAGGCTGACCGCCTTAGTCTTTTCAATGCAGGAAGAACCCTGACACTCCAGGAACACGCATCACAGCAGACAGCATAGACATCTACGCACTGTACAGACACATCCAAGCACTGTAGACACACACCTCACTGCAGACCACACATACACACACCGGGCACACACACCTCACTGCAAACAGCACATACACCTGGAACACACAATCACAACTCACACATACACCTCACTGGAGATAGCACACATATCTCAGAGAGAGGGAACAAAGAAAGGGAGAGGGGAATGAAAGTAAAGGGAAAGAGAGAGAGACGGGGAAGAGAAAGAGAGAGTATCAAACCTTGCAGACTTACAGTACAACAGGTGGAGGGTGAGGGTCATGCCCACCTCTCGCTCTGATTGGCTCAACTCAGGCATGTACTGAGGAGGAAGGACCCACGACAACTTCCTCTGACCAAATATGGATTCCTTCCTGGATAGATTGCACAGAAAGGAGGGAGGGAGGACAGGAAAGAAAAAGAGAGAAGATAAAGTATATTAAGTGGTGCTGAGCTCCCACTGTGAAGCTGATCAATTGTCCACGAGTGTGTGAATACAAAATACTTCTCAAAGTTGGACTGCTGGGATACACCCTCCCCGGAACCTCAGCGTGGACGCATAAGCATATGTATGTGAGGGGAGAGTTTTTTTCTTACAAATTTACTAGTTAGTTTCTGGTTAATGGGTTTCAGTCTATCAAATGCAAAATGTGCATTGCATATACTCAAGGTTTAATGGAACTTCAGTGTGAGTCTGTGTCTGCATTATTAAGACTGCTTAGCTGTGTTTGTCTAAAGAAACCAATATTACAACAGGACCTGAAGCCCAAGTAACAAAGATACTAAGATGGGAGGATTAAAGTGTTGATGATCGGTTGTTTGTGTTTGTGTGTTTGCGTGCAAGTGTGTGTATCCTTCACTCTTAGCTAACTGATATTTGATTTACCTGTTCTCTAGGATGGCAGGAAGCAGCAGATTATGTAGGGGACGCCCTCCATCCGATCTGCACCTCCCAGACTCACACATCTCCTACTCACACAACCACACACACACACAATCCATACCATCAGATGTAAAACGTAAAAAGACAAATCTAGAAGGTTCTGTAGAGAAAGGCTCCTCACCTGGAAAGAGAAGGGCTGGGAAAAGTGGACCCTGACACTGCCTCTGTATCTGCCCTGGAGCATTGACCACACACACCTCACTGCAGACCGAACACCCATCTGCAACACACATACACACACAGACTTTACCGCAGACAGCACACACGTCACTACAGACCTACACACACCTTACGGCAAAGTGTGCACACACCAGGAACACACACACACACTTCACTGCAAACCACACATGCACACACACACTTCACTGCATACATAATACAAACCTGGAACACCCACAAATACCTCACTGCAGATACGCACACACACACAAATCTTACAAACACAAAGATCAGATTAATCTCACTACAGACAGAACACACACCTGCAGCGCACACACACACACACTACACTGCAAACCGCACACAAACACCTCACTGCAGACCGCACACAGACAAACCTCACTGCAGACCTTGCACACACTTCAGTTTCCCCTACCATCATTTTGTCGGGGCGACTCCGAAAATGACCTCCCTCCCCCTAAAATAATTGAAAAATATATATAATTGGCCTATATATTCCAAAAAACACAAGAAAAAACTGTTCTCTCACTACAGGATATTTGCTTTTTGCTCGTCGCCTCAAAACTGTCCAATTCATTTGCAAACGTTTGCGCAACGTTTTTTACTCCTGATCACCTGTCGATGACTACACTAGATCCACTGGCAGCACCTAAATTTGCCTATTCGCTCCTCGCGAACAGTGTGGTGCTGGGAATAGCATTAACTTCCTTGCATATACTGTGCCAACAGTGTTATGCTAGCTAGTTTAGTTTTGACTGGCTACATACTGACCTTGCTCGTCCACAAATGCCCTAATAAACGCATATAATAGGGATTGCTTCTCTGGCAAGGCTACCTGTACGTGCTGCCAAGTATGTCACTGCCTTGTGGGGCCAGTCTCATGACTACCAAACACCTCACCACAGACCACACACACACACTTGGACCACACACACCTGGAACACACACACTTCACTGCAGACAGCGCACACATTCCTGGAACACACCTAAGTGCCGAAAGTATAAACACCTGGGTCACACACATCACTATAGACAACACACACACCTGGAACACACACCTCACTACAGAGAGCACCTACACCTTCGAACACACTGAACACACACACACACTTTACATACACACCTAGGACACAAACATTTCACTGCAGACAACACACACCAGCGGCACATGAACACATCTTACTGCAGAAAGACCACACACCTGGAACACCTGGAGTATGTGTGGGAGTGTGTATGAGTATATGTGTTTGTAAGCTCAATACCTTTGTGCTGGCTTGGGGAACACAGTCGTAAGAGATGCCAACGGGCACCAGGCAGACAGTGGGCATGGCCCCCTCCAGCATGATTTGATGGAGTCGTGCCAACCACTGCCCTCCCTGCCCACTCAGCCCAGACACACACACACTCACGGCCTGCCCCTCACACAACAGCTCCCCCAACACCTGTTGGAGATAGGATGGGGGAGAGCAGGGGAACAGGGGAGATGATGGTAATGGTGGAAAGCAATGGGAGAGGAGGAGAGGATAAACCAGTAGAGCAGCAGGAGAGGAGGAGGAGAATAAACAGGGGAGCGAGGGGAGAGGAGAAGGATAAAAGGGAAGGGGAACAGGGGAGAGGAGGAGGGTGAAACAACTGCTAGGCTTATTGAAAGGAGCAGACCTTGACACAATAAACTACAAAGGAACAGCTACCGATACAGACCCATCACAATTCACTGCTACATTCATGAAACTATCAACTTAGTCCGTCCCAGCCAAAAGAGCAGCAGCATTGTCAGTGTTGCAGAGCAAAGAGGGACCTGGAGTCAGGGTGTAGGGTTGTACCAGGCTCTTGCCCTTTGTGTATTAGTGGCACACTTACTGAGGTCATGATTGGTGAGTGGAGGCTGTTAATATGAGCATCCTCTTCACTGTTGGCACCAATAGGGAGGAGAACCACGCCCAGCTTTTGCAGGACAGACCTGTTGGAATAACTTATCCATGTTGAGAAGACAGGAACAACAACTACCTTACAATGCTATAGATGTTTGTGAGAGGAGGTGTGTGTGAATGAGAGAGAAAAAAGAGTACAGAGGTGGTTTGGGTGAGAGGAGGTGTGCGTTTGAGTGAGAGAGAGAAAGAGAGAGAGGTGTGGTATCTGTCTGTACGAAAGAGAGAGGAGATGGTGTGTGCACAGGTACCGTATCCAGGATGTGTGTATCTGCAGAGGGCAAATCGTGTACGGCACCCTAAGGTTGTAGCAGAACAGGACCAGGGGCAGCAGGACAAAATCCACCACACTCTGATGCTCACACACGTACACCAGGGGGCAACCCTGAGACACACACACTTTAGATCTCTCATCATGTCTAGACACAAGTTAAAAAATACAAGTGAGACTGTGTGTTTGATGTGTACCTTCTGTGCAGCTCTCTGTAGGGAAGCCAGATGGTTCAGGTTAACTTGAACACTACAGAATACACACTTTAGAAGCTTCAGCGCTAGCCAGCCTATTAAACTGGAGAGGGGGGGAAGAAAGAGGGGGAGGGGAGGTGAGGGGGAGCAGGAGAAGGCAGAGAGACAGTAAGAGACAGAGACAGACTTGGCACAAGGAGGATTGACAGACTTCAAAGAAGATGACAAAGGCACTATTTCATAACAGAAATGGGATGGAAATCACTGAAAAAATCTGAAGATAAGCTTGAATATGAATTCCATCTATGAAATCTAAGTTCAGAATGTAGAAGCTAGGTCCTAATGACTAGGGAGGCAAGCTTTACTTCCATGGAAATTCCAAGGAAAAATGTTACACACACATACCGAAGAAGAGGTGGGTAGATGCAGGTGTTGATGAGGAGGTGGTACGGGGAGAGACAAGTAAATGGTTCCTTAATGTCTTCCAACATAGAGGGTGTATGGGGGATGGAGAGAGCCTTCTGTACCCTGAAAAACACTTACAGGTTTTTTACACACCCACACATGATACACACCCATACTCTTCCAGACTCTCCAACCCAAATATCATACTCTTCCAGACTCTGCACCATCCCACCTGTCACTGTTCCAGACTCCACCCCTCCCTCACTTGTTCTCTTGCAGAGTTCGCACCCTCACCTGTCACTCTTCCAGAGTCCACCCCCATTTACCTGTCACTCTTCCATACTCTGTCCAGCCTGTCAGTAGCAGTACTGGGCTCCACCCTGCGTCCCCTGACAAACAGCACATAACACAGCCTTCTCACCAGCCAGCCTCTGTACCTACATCAAAGGACAAAGGTGTGTGTGCATTGCAAGTCAGGTCATACAAATGCCCCCCAAGAAGACTTCAACGCCCCCCTTTAAAATATTTTGCAGTGCCCCCCCCGACGTTCTCTGAACACCGCCTGGGGGACGGTACTGCCTGCATTGAGCAACGCAGATGCAGTGTAAACACCACCCTTTCTACGTGAAAACATTCATAGCTAGCTTGTGAAAATCACACTTCTGTGTGATTTTCCAAGAACTTCGGTGCCCAGTCTGAACTTGTGTTGTTCTGTGCACCTGACAATAAAAAACTTGAACTGTGTGATCGCGGTTGGTAGTTGTATCAAAATCTGCTAAAAAAACATCCTGGGTATGTTGAACTTGCGTAAGAAGTATAAGCCTTAGGTGTTTGTGTGTTTTCCATTTTACCTGGTGTGCGTCTCTTTCACACTCAATAGGTTCTGGAAGCCCAGGGAAGTAGAGTTCTGTCCATAATTCCTGCCCTGAAACACACACTCTTGTTACTCACGTTCTACTCTTCATCCCTTTCCATATCCTTTATATCCCTCTCACTCCCATCCCTCTCTATTCCACCAACTCCATCCCTCTATATTACCATGTCTATCCATTCTCTTCTTCATCCCTCTATCTCTATCCCTCTCTTTCTCACTCACTCACTCACTCACTCACTCACTCACAAGGCTGTCAGGCGTACACTGCTGGCAGCACTGGCCGACACTGGGTCTGAACTTTCCAAGGTGGGGAGCCACAGTCTTTAGCTTCTTCTTGACCTTCAATCCCCAGGACAGCTAAGGGACAGAGGACCACATACATCACAATAACTCACACTTCACAATAGTGATGTCACAACCGGTACTCTCCGGTACCAAATTGGCACTCAACCAGGGTTGGGGAGTAACGGATTACAAGTAATTGGATTAGTGTAATCTGATTACAATATAATCGTAACTGTAATCCGTTACGTTAGTGGCAAAAACATAATAATTGGATTACAGATACTTTCGAAAAATATTGAGGATTACTTTGGGATACTTTTACATTTGGGAGTAGTCCATTTTCTTAAAAAAAAAAAAAGTAGCCTTTTAATTGCAAAATTGGCAATTTTTTCTGTGACGTTTCACATTTGCTTAACAGACACTATTAGCTTGTTAAAACTTTGATCATGGCTGCCTAACAAACTAAAACATTTTTAAGTACATTACAAGTTACATTTTTTTGATTAATCTCATTCTAATTATTCATGTCTAGGAACATCTATTATGCATTGCATATTGAATCTGTTTTGGTACTGAAGCTGTAACCTTAATTACTGCCAAAACATTCTGAAACCCTATACTCTTGTACTGAGTATAAGAGTATGAGTATTTACATTTAGATTTATTCATTTAGCAGACGCTTTTATCCAAAACGACTTCCAAGAGAGAGCTTTACAAAGTGCATAGGTCACTGATAATAACAACAAGATAGCCCCAAAGCATTGCGGGTAGCCAAAACAAGCACACATTGTGAACAACCCAAAAATAAGTGCCAAAGGGAAAAACCATAAGAGCATGTAGTTAAGCAAGTTACAATCTAAACATGAATGATGATTCTCCTGGAACGTATGGAGAACTATGTTGGGATTTCTGGTACTTCACTTCAGTGGTTCAGATCGTATCTATCTGATAGATCACAATATGTCCACTATGATGGTTGCTCATCCAGGAGCTCCATTGTAAAATACGGAGTACCACAGGGTTCAGTTTTAGGCCCTCTGTTATTTTCACTCTATATGTTGCCTTTAGGAAACGTAATTAGAAGTTTTGGGGTAGATTTTCACTGCTATGCAGATGATACTCAGCTATACATGTCTATAAAGCCGGGAGAATTTCCACATGCTATGGAAACCTGTGTTTCCGGGTTGAAAACTTGGATGACTGCAAATTTCCTTCTTCTTAATTCGGATAAAACCGAGGTTCAAATTTTTGGTCCGAAAAAACACCGAAATAATTTATCCCATCTAACCTTAGACTTAGACGGCGTCAAAGTATCTCAAAGCCAGCTGGTAAAAAATCTGGGAGTCACAATGGACCCAGACCTTTCGTTTGAGTACCATATTAAGCAAATCACCAGAACAGCATTTTTCCATCTACGTAATATTGCCAAAATACGAAGATTCCTCTCAAAGGATGATGCTGAAAAACTAATACATGCTTTTGTTACGTCCCGATTGGACTACTGCAATGTGTTGTTCTCTGGCCTCCCAATTACCTACCTAAAAAACTTACAGCGGGTGCAAAATGCTGCTGCTAGACTATTGACTAAAACTAGAAAGTTTGATCATATAACATCGACTCTTATCTCTTTACACTGGCTCCCTATCCAAGCCAGAGCTGATTTCAAAGTTCTACTACTAACTTACAAATCTCTGCATGGATTGGCACCATTGTACCTCTCCGGTCTCCTTGCACCCTATTGCCCCGCAAGGACTCTAAGATCTCAAAATGCCGGCTATCTGGTAATACCCAAAGTTAAGAAAAAAACTGCTGGAGGTAGGGCGTTCTCATATAGAGCACCTCTTCTTTGGAACAAATTACCCATCTCAATTAAGGAAGCTGATACTGTCTCGATATTTAAAACTAGATTAAAAACGTTCTTGTTTAGTCAATTCTATGATTGTTAAAGGGAAGTATGTGTGTACTTTCTATGTAAACCTGGGGTGTGTGCTTGCCTATGTGTGTATCACATGTAACTTTTAAATTTTAATTATAGCTTATGTTCACATTGCCCAGCTAGATGTTACAAATAAAGTAAACCTGTTACTGTATATTGTAAGTATTATTATTATTATAGTTCCGTTGCTGTATATTGTTACTGTTATAGTTTTTATTACTAGTTGGAGACAACGGGGGGACTGGTTGTTTTCATCCTTATTGGTATAAGTATAACCTACTTTAGAGTTCTTTCCCCTGGAACAGATTTCATGTTCCAACTGAGGGGGGCTGTCGTTGTTTTGGTGTGTGGGGCTGCATCAAATACCCTTTTTGCTCTGTTAAATTGCTGCACTAGTCCACACTTGACCGGTGGGGATCTCATTCTATTATGACTGTAACTGTTAGCTGCTCCTGGCATTCTCTAATCCCTGCTCTCCTCTCTGCCCCCCCCCACACATTCCCTGTGGTGTGGGGGGTTTGAGCTGTCAGGACCTGCTTGGTCGTTTGTCTGCCTACGCTGAACCAGGTCGTTACCCGGAATCCAGTCTCCATGACGGCCAACAGCGAGTTTCCCGGTCCCATCCAACGTCTATAAAGCCGAACAATGGATTTTGGTGTTTCAAATCCCATTGACACTGTATGACTATGTTTAGCTTGTGTTCTGCTCCTCTCTCTTACCAACCGTCTCTGGAGGAGGGGATCCCTCTCTGAATTGCTCCTCCCAAGGTTTCTTCCATTTTTTCTCCCGGTGGGAGTTTTTCTGGGAGTTTTTCCTTGTCTTCCTTGAGGGTTTAGGTTGGTTGAGGGGCAGTTCTATGGGCGCATGTGAAGCCCTCTGTGACATGCTTGCGTGTAAAAAGGGCTATACAAATAAATTTGATTTGATTTGATTTGATGAATCTGTAAGTGCAAGTGTACATGTAGAAAAAACAAGCAACAGTAAAATAAAATAAAAATATAAGATTTAACTAAAAATATAATACAACAGTTTAAATCAGCTACCACTAACCAACAGGAGCAACAAGTCACTAAGCAATAGTCATTGTGATCCTTGAGGAAACTAGCATTGGGTTCAGCAAACCATTCCTAAGTACCGTTGTACTCCCTGAACAAGTGCATCTTGAGCCTTCTCTTGAAGGTGGAGAGACAGTCTGTGTCTCTGATGGAGGTGGGGAGTTGATTCCACCACTGGGGCGCCAGGCAGGAGAAGAGCTTGTGTTGAGTATTAATGGAAAAAACGAAAAAGCTACTCGAGAAAGAAGCAGACAGAAGGGTTGCATTATGCATTTGAAGGTTATACTGTCAAACTGACTAAAGAACGAAATAACAACGTGAAAAATGAAAAAGATAGCGTGGCTCATTGGCTGGTCAATTCCCATGATGCAAGGCGGCAAATAGTGTTAAAATTTGCTGATAAGTTTGCCATTTGTTCAAAATACAAATGTAACTTCAGTAATTTCATTTTTTTAATGTGTTTGCTTAAAATGTAGTGTTTTATTGCGTGGTAATTGGGTGTGCTTTGCCTTTGGCAAGGGCACAACTGTTGTTATCTCACATTTATATTTATTATTATTTATTTATGCCCCCCTAAGGCTCAGTCAATATTTGGAATACATACACAACGGTGGTGTCAAAAGTTTCGTCTTGGTAGCGATTGAGTTGCTTGTATTGGGATTTACGTTCCGTTGCACAGTTTAGGAGGTTACAACGTTTTTGTGTCGACAAAGTGCCTTTAATGGAGCTTGGATTACGAGTGAAAAATATTACCATTTGGCTTTGTTGAGAAAGCAATTTCGAGTGGAACTGCAATCTCGGATGTTTGATTTAGGTCGTCAAAGTCTTTGTAATTTGAGCGAGTGCGGGTCGCCCGTGAGACCGCCTAGTGTTTTAGGCGGCAGCCATGCTAGGAAGCGTCATAGTAGTATTTTTAGTAGCTAATTTTATAATTACATTTTACACGAAAAAACAGAAAGAGGGACATTTTATGACGATACGACTATTGTGAAGACAGCCAGGTGGTGAGATTTTAATGTAGGTTGCTGTAAAAACGTTGATTTGTTTGCTACGTGAGAGCCCCGTCAGCCTCAATTGACGATTGCGGCAGCAACAACAGTGTTGTCAATGAATGTTGACACTCGTCGACAAGTCTAATGCGTATTTTCTTAATTTCGTACCACGGTCAATTCTACATCCAAATGGAGAGCAGTGTTTTAAAGATATGGCGATTGTGAAGACAGCCAGCGGGTCAGCATATTTTTTTGATTTGTGTAAAACTTGGAATTTGAGTGAGACCGCGTCTTGTTTTGACGTTAGCCTCAGAGTCACAGACTCGGCTCGCCCACTGGCAGTGTGTAGTAGTAGGCTACAGTCATGGGCGTCACAGCAATGTAACTTGTTGTCTGGACCCCCCCACATTTGCAATCAAAATATTAGTGCATGACTGGTCTACTAGTCCAGCGATCCTTCCATTGCTTCACAATCAAATCCGTTCCACTTTATAAGTAGGGAGAATACCCATAGCAATAGAATTCCACTCCACGTTTTCTAGAAAAAAAGCATCAAGCACGCAGATTCAACTCCCATACTCTTTGATCGATGCATCGCGCTTGTAGCTAGTAGCACTTCAGATATAACTGTTCCACAGACGAGATGGACATAAGGAGGTTTTTTTTGAGGAAGAGGAAAGTAAGTCAAAGTTGCCCAGTTTTCCCTTCAGTGGCCAAAGCACCCTTATAAGACATTCTCTGACTATAATAGCATTAGTTAAGTCACAAAGATCTTTTTGCAAATCTTATGATTATTGCTAGCTAGATAAGCAAGCTTTTTACTTACATCTAGCACTTGGCAATACCATACTTTATTTACCCATTACAAGTGGAACAGCATTTGTTGATTTCTTAATCTGGGTCTGAAATATGTTGTGCTTTTGGCCGTGTTCAGACCTAGGCGTCTGTTTCAGGCAGAAAGAGGATGTTTTTTCCAAGTAGCTACAAAATAAATTGCTGGTGTTTTTTTATTGCCATAACAACCGTGAGCTAATCTGGAGTTAACCTTAGCTAACATGCTAGTTTTTCTAACGACTGAAAAAAAGAAGAAAAAAAACGAATTTTATGCTACATGTTAGTCTGTAACATGAAGGCAAAACTGATTCAACAATAAACCATATATCCTCTGAAAGCTTATACCCTCTGGATGTTATCTAATGAGACAAGTCCATCTTTCCATATTAGTATGCTGCCCATGCACAATAAATTCGGTATTGGTAAATGCAGTGTTGTATTGTAACGAAGTAGAAATACTTTGTTACTGTACTTATGTCGTTTTTTTGGATATCTGTACTTTACTTTACTACTTATATTTATGTTTACTTTTACTTCGCTACATTTTGCAAAGAAAATTGATACTTTTACTCCGATACATTTCCCCTGAAACCTTCGTTACTCGTTACAAAATCTAATCATCAGAAAATAAAATTATCATGAGAGTGATGAGACCAAACGTCGAGGACTGTGGTAGAACACAGACAGCAAGCAGGTTTGGCGAATCAGTGGTGCAAGCGCATGTTAATGCGCTATGACCGTTTGCAAAAGCCCTGCGCCCTTAGTTACTGTTGCTACGTGTTATGAACTCGTTCATGCACTACACTGTCTGTCAGTGTCAGTGATTCTTTTTGGAGTAATATCTTTGCGATATCCTCCAGATCAAGGCAAAATGGACTGCAAAATGCAGTGGAAGGATATATCCAAAACATTAAGACCAACAACGAAGGGGACACAACAATAATCGAAACAAAAGCATACGTCTCAATCAAAAAATGAGAAACCCCACAACCTTTTCATTTAATGCCACCAGCACAACCTTTTAGACTGTACTCATGTTTTTTCACTGCTGGGTAAGATCTGTATATAATATTTCAAGCTAGCTAATAACCAACAAAGATTATTATTATTCTTTATTCCAACTCTGGCGGTATCTAGCGAGGTATCTAGCTAGCTAGCACTAGCTAGGATGGTGACAATCTAAAGTACAGTAACGTAGCAGTGTCGAGCAAGATAGCTGCTAGTAACGATATTGTTCAAGGGGTGTGTGCATGTTGCTGAAAGTATTTCACAGTACTGATAACTTGCTTGTTAAACTGAGGATCCTGATGTAATGCTATGGCTTTGTATCAGATCGCCAGGTTATTGCTCTCAGGTTGTGCCTTATACTTATACATACCTTCTTTAGAAGATGAACAAAACATTTTTCAGTTTTAAGTAATGACTGGGTTGTTACTTTCGGTGCGGCTTTAGTATTGCCTATTGTGTTAAAATTGTGTTCAAATAAGGCCCAGTTTATAGGTATGCTCATTCTAGTTGGAATCAACTTCATAATTCTCAAAATTCTGACCATTTGCTTTTTTATTAACAGCATTTACTTGTACTTTTACTTTCAATACTTAAGTACATTTAATATCAGAAAATTACTTTCGATACTTAAGTACAGTAAAGATCAAATACTTTAAGACTTTTACTCAAGTAGTATTCTAAAAGGTTACTTTTACTTTACTCATTTTCCAGTAAGGTATCTTTACTTTTACTCAAGTATGGATTTTGGGTACTTTATACACCACTGGGTAAATGGAGTAGGCTATATGGCTGATACTCTTTTGGGCTGTGCCATTTAGGGAAGCTGATTCAACCACCTAAACCATGTATTTTCTGAAAGCTTACATCCTAAGGATGTGATCTGTGGAAAAGACTACAGGTTTGAACACAAATTTGATAATTTCTGAACTGTCCAGTCATGCTTTAGGGGAGATGCTATTTTCTTTATGTAGCCTACATAATTATTAGGCTACTAAACCTATACCAATTGTGAATTTTATATGCTGATAACATGATTTACATCTCAGAAATCTTCATATGAAAAATCTACATTAAGCTTATTATTATAAATATGAAAGAATGCTCAATGCATCTCCATGTCTCCTGATATAGGTGGTAGAGATTGAGAGTGAGTCACAGGCAAGGGCAGCATGCAGGGGCAGTGGAGACAGCTCTGTTGCTGAGGTGAGTGCTGAAAGGTGACAGGTAGTTGAAGATGTCCCATTGCTTATTGGGAAGTTTAGTTTTTTTTTTATATTTTAATGTCCAGCCCCTCAGTATATGTATAACAACTAAGGTAAATAGTTGTGGTAAATGCACCAGAATGCAGGAATTTGCATCTACATCTTTAAAAAAATTCTCGGGGAGAAACCTCCAGACCCCCTGCATAATGTGTCCCCCCCACTCTCAAAATGCTGCTGACGCCCATGGCTACAGTAATGTCTTCAATGCCACAGCTATGGCTAAACTTTATTATGTCTTATTACACGGCTGTTCTTTAATGCTGCACAATGCTCCATTTACTTGAATGGGGCATCCCAATGTTCTGCGGTGAACAATTTTCTCATATTTGACCGTTGCTATACACATTTGACCGCTGTCAAGGGAAGTGGCCTTTTTGCCTCTTGTTCAAAGTCTATGAAGTTCAACGTCTTTGGCGAACTATTTCTCTGCTGATCAACAATACGAATGGTAACAAATACATTGTAAAAAGACAAACTGTGTTAAGTTATTTTTGTTGGCAAGTAGCCGTGTAATAAGCGGATAATGTAGAGAACGCTGGTCATTATTGGGAAAATAAGCCCCTTCAGGGCGAAACAAAACCCCTCCGCTTCGCGTCGGGGTGCTGTTCGCCCTGTCGGGGCTTATTTTCCCGATAATGACAGGCGTTCTATACATTATACCTTACAAAAGAAACATTCTCATTTCCGGCTCTTTCAAACAATCAGTGAAGTGTGGATAGCAACGGCAGCTAGCTTGCCTCTAGCAGAATGCTTTTGAATTAGCCATGTCCCCCTAAATTAATATCGAACTTATTTACGTTTTGGGGGGCTTATTTTCAGTTAGCAGACGGTACTATTTGAATCGCAATTCCATCTGAAATACTGCCAGTGACAACGTTGTTACAGTAGCTTGTTTCAAAGGGGGTTCCTTGTTTCAAAGGGTGTTCTTAATGAATTATGCAATATGAGTAGGCTAAATGCTTGAAAATATCACTAGAAGGGAAAACGGACCCACCTGCAACCAACGCAAGCAAGCAAGCACACCCTACAATTTCCCCAGAAATGTTACCCTCTCTAGTCATTGTTGTGCTGGTTTACCATTGTAACCATGAGTTAAATGACAGTTACATTTGATAAGAAGAGCTGGATTATTACAATGTGAGTGCATACGCAGTAAATAGCTTCTTTCAGCTAATAATCTGCAGTGTCACTTGGCGAGGGCCCCTCATTCTCGTCAAGTGACGCAAGATCGGTGGCGTTTGAGGGGCCCCTAAACATTTAAATATTAGTCAATCATAGTAAAAGGACATTTATTAAAGTTTACTTCTTGAAATACTTACATTAATTGCACTTGAAAGTATTCCAAAGTATTTAGTATTAGTAGTTTGAAGTATACTTCATGAACTGAAAGTGCACTACACAGGTTACTTTAGAGCAGTAGTTCTTAACCCAGTTTTGATATATTTTTTAATATTATACTTAAAAATATATCAAAAGTTAACTATTTTCTAAGTATACTCCTTAAAGGTATATCAAAAGTTAACTATTTTCTAAGTATACTTCTTAAAAGTATATTTACATTTACATTTATTCATTTAGCAGACGCTTTTATCCAAAGCGACTTCCAAGAGAGAGCTTTACAAAGTGCATAGGTCACTGATAATAACAACAAGATAGCCCCACAGCATTGCGGGTAGTCAAAAACAAGAAGTACATATTGTGAACAACCAAAAAACAGTGCTAAAGGGAAAAAACCATAAGAGCAAGTAGTTAAACAAGTTAAATTACACAACATTAATCTCTAAGTGCAGGTGTACCTGTAGGAAAGCAATAAAAATAGGATTAACTAAAATAGAACACAACAGTTTAAACCAGCTACCACTAACCAACAAGAGCAACAGTCTAAGCAAGAGTCATTGTGATCCTTGAGGAAACTAGTTGGGTTCAGCAAACCATTCCTAAGTACCATTGTACTCCCGGAACAAGTGCGTCTTGAGCCTTCTCTTGAAGGTGGAGAGACAGTTGGTGTCTCTGATGGAGGTGGGGAGTTGATTCCACCATATAAAAAGTAAACTAAAAGCCTACCCTTACAAAAAATAAGTATACTAAAATATGGATAGTACACTTTTAGTTAACACAAACACCACAAGCAAATAGGCCAGGGTGATAACTATTTACTAATTTAACATTGTCATAAAAAAAATATATATATGAAATGAAATGTACAATATGACATACGTATTGTTATTAAGCAAGTACATCTATTTTCGGAAACTAGTTTGCGGCTCAGGCGTTAGCACCATGACATTAGCCTCTGCTGCCGGGCGACACATACGACAGCAGTCTGTGATGCATCCGTTTTCAATCGTTAAAATAAACATTCCTCACAAATAAATCCTCGTTTTTGGATTTATTGTGACGTGACATTACAAGTAAAACATTTGTAATGCCATAGCAAAGAGGCCATGGTGATAACTATTTACTAATATCGCTAACATTGTGATATGCAACACAATTGTGAAATGTGTACCTGATATTTTTAAGCTAGGATTGTAGATCTAGACAAGCTCTACTTTCGGAAACAGTAGTCTGCTAATTCACAGAGGAGTTGGCTCTAGTTGTTACCCCGGCACATCTCGGTACTACCAGCTACTCGGTAATACCTTCATCCCAGCCCTTCTTCAGGACAAGCTCTCCCAACTGAACGTGCCTGATTCCACCTGCAGGTGGATCACAGACTGCCTGTCTGACAGGAAGCAGTGCGTTAAGCTGGGAACACAAGTCTCTGATTCCCGGTCCATCAGCACCAGATCACCTCAGGGCTGCGTCCTTTCTCCTCTGCTCTTTTCCCTGTACACCAACAGCTACCTGGCACCAGAACAACCTAGAGCTCAATGCTCTTAAGACAGTGGAGATGGTTGTGGAGGAAGAACATGGCCTCATTCACGCCTCATGTGTGACTCCCCAGTCAACACTGGAGTCCTTCCGCTTCCTGGGCAGTATCTTCTCCCAGGACCTCAAGTGGGAACTGAACATCAGCTCCCTCACCAAGAAAGCACAACAGAGGATGTACTTCCTTCGGCAGCTGAAGAAACTCAACCTGCCAAAGACAATGATGGTGCACTTCTATACTTCTGTACGACCGGTACCAGAGTTTGGTCCAAATTGCCGGCAGTAAGTCAAACTTGTTAACGGTGAGGGTTGGACTCCGCCAGGGCTGCCATTTATCACCGATTCTGTTCATAACTTATATGGACAGAATTTCTAGGCACAGCCAGGGCGTTGAGGGGGTCCGGTTTGGTGACCTCAGGATCGGGTCGCTGCTTTTGGCGGATGTGGTCTTGATGGCTTCATCGGGCGGTGACCTTCAGCTCTCACTGGAGCGATTTGCAACCGAATGCGAAGCGCCTGGAATGGGAATCAGCACCTCCAAATCTGAGGGCATGGTTATCGCCCGGAAAAGGGTTGAGTGCAATCTCCGGGTCGGGGAGGAGATCTTGACCCAAGCGGAGGAGTTCAAGTATCTCGGGGTCTTATTCACGAGTGAGGGAAGAATGGAGCGCGAGATCGACAGGCGGATCGGTGCGGCATCCGCAGTGATGCGGGCTCTGCATCGGTCCGTCGTGATGAAGAAGGAGCTGAGTTGAAAGGCGAAGCTCTCTATTTACCAGTCGATCTATGTTCCTACCCTCATCTATGGTCACGAGCTGTGGGTAGTGACCGAAAGAACGAGATCGCAAATACAAGCGGCCAAAATGAGTTTTCTCCGCAGGGTGTCAGGGCTTTCCCTTAGAGATAGGGTGAGAAGCTCGGTCATCCGGGAGGGGCTCAGAGTAAAACCGCTGCTCCTCCGCGTTGAGAAGGGCCAGTTGAGGTGGCTCGGGCATCTGATAAGGATGCCGACTAGACGCCTCCCTTGTGAGGTGTTCTGGGCACGTCCCAATGGGAAGAGGCCCCGGGGAAGACCCAGGACACGCTGGAGGGACTATGTCTCTCGGCTGGCCTGGGAACGCCTCAGGGTCCCCCAGGAAGAGCTGGTGGAAGTGGCCGGGGAGAGGGAAGTCTGGGCCTCCCTGCTTGGGTTGCAGCCCCCCCCCGACTACATAGACAAAGTCGATGTCAAAAGGTTCGTCTTGGTCACGATTGCGTTGGTTCTATTGGGATTTATGTTCCGTTGCACGGTTGAGGTTTTAATTTTTTGTGGCAAAAGTGAAGCTAAAGGTGGCTAACTTGCTAGCCACAGTCACTGACGCTACTGACGTCACTAACGTCACGAAATATCGCGTGACTACCTCTAGCAGAACATTAGTTTAGCAGCTCGTTAACTTCTAGGAGATAGCTAGGCTAACTGCTTTACTGCAAGGGAGCTGCAGAAACGCCACAAGCAAAGAAGCCAGGGTGATAACTATTTACTTCTTACTTCTTAGTTACATCTACTTTCAGAAACAGTAGTCTACTATTTCACTGAAGCATTAGCATCATGACATTAGCCTCTGTTGCCCGGGCAACACATACTACAGCGGTCTATGATGCATCTGTTTTCAATCGTTAAAATAAACATTCTTCACGAATAAATTTTCGTTGTAGGATTTATTATGACATTAGATTACAAGTAAACGATTTGTTGGTGAAATTATCATTACCTGTGGTTTCAAACCAGTGTAGTTCACTGCAACGCTGTACTGTAGTATAGTCTAGTAGCTAAAAAAAATCTCCACAGCTGTTTACAGTAGCCTACGTAGGAAGTCAATGATGTTCGGCACTAACCTTACTTAAATCAAAAGTCTTTCAATATGTGAAACTATCTGACTAGTGACTACTAACCTGAACTCCATTGCCACAGCCTAAACTTCAATCGGTTCATGAAAATAATTCATTTCAGCCTAGACCGCGATTCCATCTGAGATAGCTACTGCTGGTAACGTCGTTGTTAAAACAAGCTCATAGAGATTAGGTCAATTTTTACACCGGTCTGCCAAATGTATTCGTTTTGATTCAACTATGAGGTTGCTGATCACCATTCCCTCTTGCAGGGGAAATGAGAACAACTATTTCATTCTACTCTTCACTCTTAGTATTTTGAGTTGTAAATGAGCAGAAAAAAATATGCTTTTAAATCTATGTAATATTATAAATAATAAGTAGGCTATGCATTTTAATATAAAATGTACAGAAATATCAGTTGTAAAATGTAATTTAAATACGGACCGCTGCAACCAACCAAACAAGCACACCCTACAATTTCCCCAGAAATTGTACCCTCTCTAGTTCCACTTACTACTGCTAGTTTATGTACCCTTAGTATAGATAATCACATATTTAAATTTTAGGTTCCTATATGTTTATTGTATGCACCTTTCTGCCAAAGCAAATTCCTTGTCTGTGCAAACTTTCATGGAGAATAAATCCCATTCTGATTCAGATTCTGAAGTGTTACTAGTAGCTAGAGCTAACTTGCAACCTTGTAGTCTTCCGTTCCAGACTGCTTAGGGGAGGTACTACTGTACAATATACGAGTGGCAGGTATACTAGTAATAGCAAGTTACTTAGCCTAGCTGTTAAACCTACAGCTACTTTGCTAGAACTACCATGTTAGTCTTCCGTTCCAGACTGCTTTGGGGAGGTACTTTACAATTCGTCCAGCCACCAGATAGTGCCGTATTGCCAGACCCAGTTAGCACTAGCTAAAATAAACATCTAGTCTTGTCAGCTTTGTTGTCTTTGCGCTGTTTAGCTAGAATACAATGTGATACTTTACAGTCAAGTAAGTGAAATGTTCGGTTTACATAGGTAAATCAGGTAATGTGGGACATCAGGTTAAGTGGGACAGTTATGCATTTTGATGATTTGATGTGTGCAAAACTCGTAAATACAACACTTCTAGTCACTATGCAGTGGTTTTTATTTGTCTGACATCATCTCATCATGTGTGATCTACCTTGACAGGAAGTCCGTACAGTAAAAGCGCATCGAAAGTTCAGCGGCATATGACATTCTATTTCTCAATGATAAGGCTGGCAAAGGAATTTAAATTAAGATACAATGAGTACTATTGCAGCATAATGAAGGGGTTTAACCACTGATTGAAACACACACACAAATGTGTAAAATAATGCTTTGTTAGCAACAAAAACGTTTTATGTGACTGTCCCACATTACCTGATCAGGTCAGGTAATGTGGGACAACATTCTTCAGGTAAAGTGGGACATCTACTAGGGCTGTCCCTACTCTGTCGACTAGTCAATTTTGTGGTCGATATGCTCTTGGTCGACCAATAATTTTTTAGTCGAGCTGCCGAATGGCAGTATGAGATCAGATTCCCGCTTGTGTCACCATTGCAGAATTAAAGAAATGTTCTACAGAAATTGTAGATTAGATTATTTAAGACAAAGAAAGCAACCAAAAAAAATATAGTTAAAAGAAAATATGTTGTTTTCCCGACCCTCGTTAATCTGTGCTTTGTTTTGTTTGTTTTTTGCACACGGCATGAGCACAATTGGCTGCCGAACTACAAACTCTGCCATAGCCTACTTTGTCGGTGTTATTAGGCAAAATGGCAAAGAAAATCTGTGGTATGGCAGCATTGAATTTACAGTACATTTACAAAGTATCGATTGACTCAAACGTTGAATGCCAACTCTGCCAACAACGGTTAATTTTTTATAGTTCGACGTTGAATATGATGTAGCCTACCACCTGAAAACCATAAGTTGTCCAACTTCGCTTATGCTAACACGCGCTGGGTTGAAAAATGAATATGCCTATAATAAGAATCACATCCAAATCGAATGACATTATCTTCTCCGGCCAAGACAACACAATCTCTCTGTTGCTCCGTTCCCCACTCGGCTTCTACGCAAGTTGCATGCTGCACTTTTTCAGGCAGTGAATAGCGCGCTGATTTGCATGTTAAACAATTATTTTTTTTATTTGTAGTACATTGTAAGAGATACTAAATACCATCGACATCCGGTCACAACAGGACTGGTGATACAAGTCTTATTATTAGTAGGCTAGTAGCAGTTGTTTTTTGTGTGAAAAAAAGTGCTCCGATTAGTTGATTTTCAGACGTTTTAGTTGAGTCTTGGTCGACCAAAAAAAAAATTGTCGGGGACAGCCCTAACATTTAGTAATGCTTTGTTTATGCTATAAAAATAATTTAATTTAACAGTTCTCACATTTTTAACACCAATACATCACACTGCACTTATGTTCCCAACTAAATAACAACTTTCACTGTCATCGAACCAGCGCTTTCAGACTTGTAAGCGTGACCATTAACGCTAGTCCAACGAAATGCTAACGCATCGCGACTAGCTAGCTAGCACATGGACTGCAGATCAATAAGGTTTACATAAGTTACACTTTATGCCTATTGTATAAGTCAAACCCCACAATTAAAATAATTTTGCCACACCCTTGCACCTAGCAATGTCGTATATAAACCAGGGTCGGACTGGCCATCGGGAGATTTCCCGAACGGCCGGTCAAACAAACGGCCGCTACGGCCACGGCACTATTCAAGAAAAAAAATCCTAATAGTTTATACTCACTTTGAGGACGCCCTTAATACCATTCAACTGTTAAACTGGAGGAATCCAAAATCCAAAGGGTGGGGGTGGGCATTTCCCCCGTGTAAACTTGAACGGTGCATTTGTCCGTCCATTTTACAGATCACGATTGGTCAAAAATCAATAGTTTTCCGAGTACAGCCAATTCGTTGGAGTTATTTTAGCCACCGTTGTTTCTTTAGCAAAGAAATGGAAAGGAAAAGAAAAGGAGAAAAACAACGGCACTGCAAGCAAATGCCGCACAATGTAGAAGTATAGAATACATGTTTACGTCGTCAAAAGACGGAGAGTCTGCAGCCCGAAGATGCGGCTGTAACAGAGGCGCCAGGTGCAAGTAGCTGTAAGCTGCTGTATTTTCGACATTTAGAAAATTCTAATATCATTCCAAACCATATCGTTTAAATTTTTCTAAAAACACTATACATTTGGTATTGCTATTAGCCAATATATAGGCTATACATTTTAAATGAAGTAAAAGAAATGGCCAAGAGAAAAAGGCACTCATCTAAATATGCACAACATGTTGTTTGGCTTTAATTAATAAATGTTTTTATTGCGCGATTAACGCTCTTTTTGGCCTAGCAAACTTTGTAGTTTTTTTCACATGCTGTTGCAACAATTACCGACGTTAGAAAGACTACAACACCACACCGGATCTAGCTAGACCGGAAATAAAACAACAGGCACGCCACACCCACACTTGTTTGGCTTGCGAGCCGGCTAAAGAGTAGTAGCAGAGCCCGTTTACGGATATTAGACATTCTCTGGTAGTAGGCTAACGTTACGTTTTGAGTGGATGGCGAGCGCAAGACGCCGAAATGGATGCCAATAAGATTCTGAATGGAAAGTTTACTTTTAAAAAGTTGCCAAATGGTTCCATTGACAAGACCAAAGTGATCTGTGTGTTTTGTCGTTGTAAACTGAGTTATCATCGCAGCACGTCCAGTCTGAAATACCACTTGATGGCCAAGCACACAGCTGATGCGATTCATGCGAATTCTCCGCCCCCTCGTCAAAGCCAGGCGATTGCAATGTTGTTTTCAATAAAAAAATATTTGCACGAAGCAATCCGAACCACTTTTCCATGTTGATAAGAGCTTTAAAATTGAAAAAAGAATGGGACAAAAAGAAATCAAGGGACAAGGGACATTTAGAATAGATAAAAATGTGCGATTAATTGATTAATCGCGAGTTAACTATGACATCAATGCGATTAATCGCGATTAAATATTTTAATCGTTTGACAGCACTAATATAAACTAATTATTATTAATATTAGCAGGCTAGGCTGACAGACGATGACTGTCCCACTTTACCACACAAGCTGTCCCACATTACCTGAAAATGCTACCTGAGTGAGAGAGGGGGTCATGTTATGTTTGAAAGTGTGTAGCTCCTAAAATACTGTGTATTCCCATTTCATTCCAACATGACAATGTTTCTAAGCCCTAAAACCATTTACAGAAACACCACTGGGGTGAGTTAACAGTTTTTTTGTAAGTCTTATGGAGCCTCTACCAAAATACCAAAAAGTGTCCCACATTACCTGAAATTACCCTACACATTACAATTGAGACTGCCCTCCTTTCAGTCACCACTGCCCTCCAGTCTGCCAGAGCGGCTTCCAGGTCATCCGTCATCATTCTGCTGGACCTTTCTGCGGCGTTTGATACGGTTAACCACCAGATCCTGCTCTCCAGACTTTCTGAGATGGGCATCACTGGCACTGCACTCCAGTGGATCTCATCCTACCTGTCGGGAAGATCCTACCAGGTCTCCTGGGGAGGCAAACTGTCAGGCCCACGCCAGCTCTCCACTGGTGTCCCACAGGGCTCCGTCCTTGGTCCCCTCCTCTTCTCTCTGTACACCACCTCACTTGGACCAATCATCACCTCCCATGGCTTCTCCTACCACTGCTACGCTGACGACACGCAGCTGTACCTGTCATTCCCTCCGACCGATCCGGGGATCTCAGCTAGGATTGAGGCCTGCCTCGCAGACATCTCCGCCTGGATGACTGAGCACCACCTCCAGCTGAACCTTGCCAAAACGGAACTTCTCATCATCCCGGCCAAACCCTCCATCTCCCATGACTTCTCAATCACCCTGGGATCTGCGACGGTGACCCCCTCATCCTCTGCCAGGAACCTTGGGGTTACCATGGATGACGAGCTCTCCCTCACGGCCCACATTGCTGCGGTCTCCCGGTCGTGTAGATTCACCCTCTACAACATCCGGAAGATCAGGAGATACCTGTCTGAGCACTCCACCCAGCTGCTTGTCCAAGCACTTGTCCTCTCCAAGTTGGACTACTGCAACTCGCTGCTCGCCGGTCTCCCATCATGCGCAACCCGCCCTCTTCAGAGGATTCAGAACGCAGCGGCCCATCTGGTCTACAATCTACCCAGACGCTCCCACGTTACCCCGCTCCTCATCTCCCTCCACTGGCTACCCATAACGGCCCGCATCAGATTCAAGACCCTGGTACTGACCTTCCGAGCAGTGAACGGGACTGCGCCCGACTACATCAAGTCTCTCCTGCAGCCTTACACCCCCACCCGCCACCTACGGTCTTCTTCAGACAACCGCCTGGTGGTCCCACCTCTCAAGACCGCCCGGTCCCAGCACAAGCTCTTCTCCTGCCTGGCACCCCAGTGGTGGAATCAACTCCCACCTCCATCAGAGACACGGACTGTCTCTCCACCTTCAAGAGAAGGCTCAAGACACACTTGTTCCGGGAGTACAATGGTACTTAGGAATGGTTTGCTGAACCCAACGCTAGTTTCCTCAAGGTTCACAATGACTCTTGCTTAGACTGTTGCTCTTGTTGGTTAGTGGTAGCTGATTTAAACTGTTGTATTCTTTTTTAGTTAATCCTATTTTTATTGCTTTCCTACAGGTACACCTGCACTTAGAGATTAATGTAATTTTTAACTTGTTTAACTACATGCTCTTATGGTTTCTTCCCTTTAGCACTATTTTTTGGTTGTTCACAATATGTACTTCTTGTTTTTGACTACCCGCAATGCTGTGGGGCTATCTTGTTGTTATTATCAGTGACCTATGCACTTTGTGAAGCTCTCTCTTGGAAGTCGCTTTGGATAAAAGCGTCTGCTAAATGAATAAATGTAAATGTAAATGTGTAAATGTAACAGATCAGAGTGGTTTACAATATGCCTTTTTCTATTCATACCTCACTGAGCTTGCTTTTAAATTATAGAAAACATTAATATATTGACGTTGATACGTGTAGATTTTTTAGAATCACTAGGTGCGTTCGACATCGACTGCGGCTGGCTGCATGAAACGACCGGCGAGAGTTGCCGCTTGCAGTTGGGGAGGGGTTAAAAACGCAAAGTCTGACATTCCTGCTTCTTCTCGTGGTTTGCTGTGTTGACGTCAGTCATGGCCGATCAAGCGCTGTTTGCTTACTTTATTTATAATTAAACTGAGTCTTTCCGTTAGTGTAGAGGCGGACTAAAACCCTTTCTACAACACATTTTTTATTCAATTAAACAGTTTGGTCCGGATTTGTGCATTGGCGAAACTGAAGGTGTCAGAATAAATACAAAACACGCATTAATGTTGTTGTGAGTGAGTCTGGTCAATCATGAAATAGCTGTGTCGTCATTAGAACTTGTGCAGTTGCTTTTGAGAAAATGCGCTCGGCTACACAGCCGGCAGTTCTCGAATCGATCTCACGGTACTACGTCACAGTGACCTAGCCTAGGCGCCGTCTCAAGTCGGACAAAAAGTGTAACCAGAATTCACTGGTTCGAGTTAGCCGTCTTGCAGCTGGCTGCGGCGCTGCATGAAGTCAGTCCATGTCGAACGCACCTAATATGTCCTACATCAGCTTCCGATCCACTTTTGGGTCGGGACCCACCACTTGAGAAACACGGTCCAACACATAATTAGACAAATACATTTATTAGACGTCCCATAACCTACAATTGACCTTTTAAATATAGCTAAGATGGGTGTTCATTTTTAACCCATTTTTTATCCTGTATTGTGTCAAATTACGCTGATGTGTTTCTAACCAGGTGCAACAGGTGCCCTTGAGAGGACTAAGTCGTTGAAGAAGCAGATGCTGTCTTCCTCTTGTTGGGCAACCAACAAGTTGTTTATATCTTTTATATATTTATATATTAGGATTTACTTTCTAAGTTTCCTCCTGAGCGCTGCATCTTCATGAGGTTCATTTGGCCTCTCTCTTCCAACCAACCAGCAACACCTCCATCTGAGTGATAGATGTAATTAAAAATATATACATTATCAAGGGAACACAATGGTCTTAAAACTGCAGGCACTTAAATACTTTTTAAATACGTCCCATTGTGTGGCCTACTTTAAACACAAATATCAATATAAAAGACACTTAATGGGTGGACAACTTGTCTGGGAAAAGTATACCATAACATTTAGCCAATTTAAGACTTCAGTGTTTCACACACACAGATTAATTTGTGGCGGTGCGCCAGAAAATCAACATCACATATTGTGTTTCGTTTATTTATTTTTTAAATGCTATTTAACCCTCCTGTTGTGTTCGTTTCTTGTTCACTACTTTTGTGGTCCCGGTCAAAAGTGACCGCCCCATTATAGCTGACTATAATTCCATAATAATACATATATTATCAACTAATGTTGTGTTACATCTTTTTAGCAACTTAAGTTATTGCAAACATTACAAGTTTTAAACTTCTGTTTGCCATTTATGGCAAGTAGGCCTCATTGACACAAGTGTATGCAACTCGTTTTTGAGTGAAAGAAGCATAATATAGAGATTATTTTGAATATGTACGCTTGGATGTTGGTCTGGTCTATCTCCTTCCAGTTGTCTTTGTAAACACATCTGCCCTCCAAGTTAGTCATGTTTATGACTATGGTTTCAATGGACTCTGTCAGGAACAGTTTGAAGCAGGATTGTATGTCACCAACCCGGGAGATGGCATATCTGGTTGGCCCTGGGGTCATCCTGATGTCATTTTCAGTCGACAGTCGACTTCAAGTGGTGATGAAGAACAAACCACAAACTCCCATTCTTGGACGGGAATGTCACAACAACCTCAGCAGGGCCCTTTTCCTTTGATTTGATTTCCTCATCACTAGATTGTTCAACATCGGTTGTCTCTTCGTCTGGATAATATTCTGTGTGTTTTGACCGGGAACACCACAGGTGTACAAAAGTTAAATAAAACACCCCAATTTTTATGAAATTCTGTAAAATTTTTGGGTTGTTTAGATACCCTGTGTGGACAAAGTCATGGAACCTTATGGCAATCAGAATAAATTAACTACATTTTTTCAGGGAGAAAACTAGTAAATCGGTCACTTTGGACCGGAACACAATAGGAGGGTTAAAACACTGCATTTCCTTTCCCTGCTCTCCCTCCATCTCTCTGTCACTCACGCGTCTCTCTCACATACACACACACAACGTCAGCACACGTTAGCAACGACGTAGATCGTCCGTTCTAGTAAGACAGACAGCTATAACAGCAAGCCTTCAGCATTAGTAGCGCAGCTAAAAGTCTAGGAAAGTTGAGTCTAATTTTCGCTAGGTACCTACGAACATGTCTTAATCTGCTAGACAAGTGGGTTCCCCTTCGTTCTTTTGGTGAGCAGTCTCATGAGCCCTACTTACACGGCGTCATGGAGCTGACCAGCTAAATAATAATTTAGCACTAGCGTTGCTACCTGCATATATAAACAATATTTTCAGCCTTCAACCAGTGCTGGTCAAGCAGAAAGAAATGGTCAGGGATGGGGATGCACCGATCCGACTTTTTCAGTCCCGATACCGATACCTGGGCTTTGTATCTGTCGATACCAGATACCGATCCGATACCGTTGTTGAATTAATAATAAACTGTATACCTCCCACCTTATACCTTCCTTCCACCATGTGGAAAAGACTAAAGGCACCAGACTTTCGTAACTAAGACAAAATAACAGGTGTAATCTACTGCATTCTTATTTAATTGTTATTTGAAAAACAATTGTGCATTCAAAATGCAAAAATAGAATGTAATCAAATGTAGGGCCTATTAAAATAAATAAAATGTAGCAGTAGAAACAAAATAGTGTATTGGTCAAACATACAATAGTAATCAAAAAACAACCAAACATTGTAAACAATGTTTGTAAAAATATTTGAATTCTTATTTATTTGTAGTCGCTGGTGTGTAAACCATGTAAGTTTTTAGCTTAAAGCATTGCACCGTGCAGTGTACAGCTCATGTCCAACCAGTGGACAGAAACTTAAAAGCAACATGGAGTGAGTCAAAGAGTTGGCTGTGTGGAGATATTTCACGCTTGCAACGCCAACTAGTTCGTCGGCTGTTTGCAATGTCTGCAAAGTAAATGTTTTGAGGGGTGGTGGTAGTACTGCAAAGTACAATAATACCAATTTAATCAAGCACATCCAAAAGCACAATGCTAGGAGCACACCAATTTCCTACAGCTCAACGACTCTACTATACTGTAGACTCTACAGTGTAGAACGAGTAGCTTTGCACATATGTGATCGTTCGAATGCGGGTCTCACAGCGCAACGTTGCATATGCGATTTCGAAAATTCCAACGGAATATTTTCCAATAGACAAAAACTATGCGACAAACGCTGTATGGCTTCAACATGTACTAATGAGAAGGCTAACAGGTAACACTAGCATGCTAGTAGCATTGCTTCGAGTATTATGCTTGCTGTGGGCACCGTCGGAAATATTTAGAACTCACGCATCTAAAGGTTGCATGGATCGGCCAGTGGATCGGCTACATTTTCCGATCCCCGATCCAGCTATTTTGTCAATGTCGGGGCCGATATCCGATTTTAGTATCGGATCGGTGCACCCCTAGTCAGGGAGAGAAAGAAAGATTTGTTAGGCATTGAAGAAAGAGTAGGAGAGGAAGACAGCATCCAACATGCTGCTGTGAGAGAGCCAGCTGAAGCAACAGGTGAGGTGGATTAATATTGTGCAACAAATTATTAACAACGGAATTATTTTGACCCCCCCACACACAGCACAGACACGGGCCGACCAACCCCCACAAATTGCTTTATAATCTGTGGGAAACACTGGACTTGCATGTAAGTAGCCTAATGTGTCCCATTAAAGAGTTGTCTTAACCTTATGATGTGTGGTTTGTTGAACTTCCAGGGAAGGCCTTTCTCTTATCCTACCGTACTCTCATCCACAGACAGGCCAAAATCTGACTAAACCTTAAAGATCCTGTAAAGTAAATTCCATGTTTTGCTTCTAAGTACATTATATACGTGTGAAATGAGTTCTGAAATCCACTGACCATTTCACGGCGGACAGCTTTAACATGGACCAGAGACAGACGGGGCTCACCAACACACGGCTTCTCTGGCAGCGCGGAGCCGTACCGAGCATCGCCCCCCCGGCCGTTTATCCTCCGATCGCACCTGGACCATCCACCGCCGCCAGCAGTTCATCACTCAGTTCTATGTGCTTATTATAATTATACTAGATAACTTTTCCAGAGGTATCTCTGCTATAATTAGTGCAAACCGCTAACTTGATATTAGGCTACTCGGTGTAGAATGATGGTAGTTTGGTGAAATGGTAGCTAATGTGCTAGAAGTAGTTGGAGAGCTCACTGTCTGCTGTCTCTGCTGTAAATGTTTACTCCTGTGTTACAGCTCAGGGGAATAATTCATTTATATGCATTTGTATGTTTCACTCATTGAACAAATACATTCTAATTCTATACTGTTTTGTTCGGCTTGACGTAGCGTTTATTATCTGGGTCGTAGGTCGCTTACTTGAGAGAGGCGGCGCTGTCGGAGAAGTTTTGAATGTAACATTATATCCTGAAAATACTGGTGCTAGCATTCCTTGCTAGCAGATAACCCCTCTCCTTACATGACTTATAGATGACACTAAGCTTACGTAAACAAACTGACCTAGGCTGACCATTATCATACTAGAGGTGCAATAAATAATTATATGGTCAAGCCTCTCTGTCGCTGGGATAGATCATATTGACAGCTGGTATGTAGAGGAGGGAACTTCTTTCCATTAAATGGTCTTGCATGATCATTTTTGAACCAGACAGACTTTGTATTGCGATCAGACTTTGTCTCCTTGCTAGCAAGCATTAAACTATTGTACTTTCTTTGAATCCGACGACTCTGTGCATTACTTGATAAAGAATTTATCTTAACATATTGGTCGAGATTAAAATAATAGCCTGAGGCACAGTCTCATTGGATTACAAGGTAAGAACAAGATTTGTGTTTTATTTTTACTTTAAATTGAGAAAAATTCCAGAGTATAATCGTTAAAGATGCACTCTGGTCCTATATCTGCTAAAATCTGATGATAATCCAGTGCAGCTAGTATAGGGCGTCATATTTTACTGATATTGGTATTGGTGGCGTATCGGTGAACTAAGTCGTTTTGCTAAAAACTAATATTTGAAGTGAAAGTGTGTGTGATAATATTGGTGAAGCGAAATGTTTTGAAAACTGATGCAGGAGAAATACTGGTGACGTAAATAGGCGAGGGGGGGGGGTTATATTTACTAAGAACGTGGTGACAGGAGATCCGGGTAGCAGATCTAGTTATTTGCTAATATCTGTGAGAATGAACCAGTCTGAGGTAGCCTGGCTGCCAGCCCAACTTCTCCCCGCCCACAAAAAAATTGGGTCAGGAAGTTGGGTCTGAAGCGTCTCGTATTGGGGACAACTACAGAAAACCAGAATCGGGAAAGACCAATGAAATTGCCAGGGCGGGCTTTATACGATGATGGACAGATGATCAACAGTAACGTAATCAACAACGTCACGAAAGAGCGCTTTGGTTGAATTTGTTTTCAACAAACAACATATTACGTTGCTCTGATTGGTTGTAGGTCTATCCAATTGAGCGAAGAGGCATTTGTTTTACGAGTTCGGTTGAAACACGCCCTCTAGTCACAGCCCAACGGAGAGTTTTCAGACTCATATTCTGACTAGAATTATGAGTATGACAACGTCAGGCTAAGTCTGAGGGACCGAAGTGTATACAATGGGAACCAGTCCGAGAGACTGAAGCGTGATTGTTGTTAAGGGCAAAGGTGCAGCATATTTGTGTTTATTGCTGCTGAGATGATTTGTTGAAATGTGTTGGTTTTGGTGGTATTAATATTTACTTAATCAAATGGACGTGTTGAAGGCTTGTCCAAACAGAATGCTGATACATGTTTAAGCTGTAATTTTCTGACGAGTGATATTAGATGTATATGTAGACTTTGGATCCCAATTTTTATGTTGAAGATAAAATAGTACTAAATAAGTCTGAGGACTAAGTGTATGATTGTATAAACCACGGTCTTCTTGTGAATTTAACCATGGTTAATTGTTGTACATGTTGTAAAGGAGAGTCTGTTGAGACTACTGAAGATGCTGAAGCTATGCAATTTCGAGGACAAAAAAATGTCAAATATCTGAAAGTATGGAGAACTAAATTCGAATTTAATGGTGAACTGTGTGGATAGCTGTTCCGCATTAGTTAAAGATATCCGAGCGAAAGGAAGAGGATATCAGAAAACTGATAAAAATCATGGCTTAGAACAGGCGAGAAAATTGGTTATGTGAAGCACATAACAGAAAGCCAAAGAATGAAATAAATACATTGGCTTTAGAGGATTCCGAGGTCATAAATGCAGTAACAAGATATGAATCTCGGAGCAGAACTTGATATTTTCTTGAGAACTCTGAACTGGACAACTCATGCAAAAGTGGCAACACATTTGGATGGGAAAGACAAACCTAGACGCTATTGACATATGTTTACTTTAACAAAGGAACAAGAAGAGACATTAAAGGAGGTTCCAGAATGTCTCTGGTCAAAAGGGAAAGCAGATGTGGGTCTAATGAAGGGTTTTCAATCAATCGAGATAACAGCAAAATCCACCTTTAGACCACATCAGAGACAATCAGACCCATTGAAACCAGAAGCAGAGGAAGGTATAGATCCAATCATTTATGATCTTTTAAAAGCGGTCACCTTTCGGGAGGTGACTCGGATCTAAGACGGATTCGAGAGACCGCAGATAGAGTGCGGCTAGTCTGGTTTATTATATGTTTTAGATTGATTACTTTTATCACTTGTATTATTGTTTTTGTTTATTTCATGTAAAGCACCTTGAGATGCATTTCCTGTATGAAATGTGCTATATAAATAAAGTCTTACTTAAGGCCGATTTATACTTCTGCGTCTCCGTTAACGGACAGACGCACGCACGGAGTCGGACGGATTGGTTGAATTTATACTACTCCGACGGCTCTGCGTGCTGAAAGCAATTCACAGCCAGAACAGTAGATGGCGCTGCACTGCGATGCTAGCTAGGTTATCGAAAAGTCGGAGCAATTAACAAATGAACCGTTTTATCAATAAAATAAGCACATTTTCAGCAACTACACTGCCCATTTCTCGTCACATTTGAATTCAGATGCTGATTTACATGTACTGTTTAGCTGAAATAAGAGTTGTAAAAACTTACAACAATGGCGGTCAAAGGATTCTGTTCTCTTGTTGGTCACGGCAACCCCACCCCCACCCCTGACGCAAGCGGTTCTTAATACGGACCAATCATAGCCAAGGGGTATCCGTAAAAAGACGCACGGACAGACGGATAGTCAGGAAAATCAGCAGGCGCACGCAGAGCTCTGCAAGGGCTCTGCGAGGACACGCAGAGGGTGGAGGATGGTACAGGATGTATAAGCTGTCAACAAAGCAGTGATACCTAGGGCCCCCACTGTGCCAGACCCACACACTTTGTTGAATGATTTGAGACCAACTAGTAAAATATTCTCTGTGGTTGACATCAGTAATGCATTCTTTTCAATACCTGTACATCCTAATAGTCCATTTTGGGTTGCGTTCACTTACAAATAGAATCGCTATTTCTATACGAGAATTCCACAGGGTTATTGTGAATCTATACTATTTTCTCTCAAGCTATGTCTGCTAATTTGGCCAAATTTACACCACCAAAGGATAGTCAGATTTTACTTTATGCAGATGACATTTTGGTTGCTTCCGATACAGAAGAGAATTGTAAAATGTACACACTTGCATTGTTGAAGTTCTTAGCAGAACAAGGACACCGTGCAAGCAAAGACAAGTTACAATTGTGGCAGAAGACCGTTATGTACCTTGGTTACAATCTTTCACAGGAGGGAAAATGTTTGAATGAAAACCGAAAAACAGCTATCTTACAAGCACCAAGACCACAAACAAAAAAGCAAATGATGTCGTTTTTAGGGGTAACTAATTTCTGTAGAGGTTGGATCTCGAATTAGGCAGCCATTACCCCCCGCCCCCCAACTGCGCTGATTTATGAGTCACCGATGGCAGCATCGGACCTTTTAAAATGGACACCAGAAGCAGACAGTGCTTTTGTGGAGATAAAACGGGTTTTAGTGGGCTCAGCTGTATTGGGGTTGCCAGACTATACAAAACCGTTGACCCAAACTGTTGATTGTAAAGATGGACACATGACTTCTGTCTTTACTCAGACACATGGGACAAAGGAGAGACCATTGGCCTACTATTCTACGAAATTAGATTCTGTAGCAAGAGCACTGCCCCCATGTGTACAAGCAGTTGTGGCGGCCTCTATGGCGGATCAAAGTAGTGCGACCATAGTACTATTTCATCCACTCACTTTAAGAGTACCTCATGCTGTGTCGGTGATCCTATTGCAGAATAATGTTTCCTATATATCGCCATCTAGACATTTATCTTGTATGACGGGATTATTGTCTTAACCACATTTGACAATTGATATATGTAACACACTTAACCCCTCCACTCTAGTGTCCGTGGCCACAGATGGAGATTCGCATGATTGCCTGGCAGATATTTCTGAGAAGGTGCTGCCAAGAGCTGACTTGAAAGACACGCCCTATGATGATAGTGAAATCACAATGTATGTTGATGAGTCAAGTAGGAAAAATCCTGATGGAACAAATGCTACCAAAGTTTTACAGGCTAAACCAATTCCTAGAAATTACTCAGCTCAAGCCGCTGAATTAATCGCCCTCACAGAAGCATTAAAACTTGCAAAAAGAAAGGTTGTGACTATTTATACCGATAGCCAATACGCCTTCACAACTGTGCATGTGTTTGCACAACAATGGAAAAATAGAGGTATGGTTACGTCAACAGGAAAAGACATAAACCACAAAGATCTAATACTTGCATTACTTGATGCTATCCAGTTACCTCTGAAAGTAGCCATATGCAAATGTATGGCGCACACTGGAAAAACAGACACAACTTCAATAGGCAATGCTAAAGCTGCAAAGGAAGCAGCTATGCAGGAAATGTTAACACTATCGGATATGCCGAGCTATGTAAATGAGACAGTGCTGAGAGATATGCAAGATGTGTCCCCTAAATCGGAAAAGACTAAATGGTTAACAAACGGGGCAACCATTACAAACGGGTTATACAAATGACAAGACGGCAAGTTTATATTGCCGAAGAATCTGTTTCGTTATGCGGCTGTATTGAGCCATGGATTGACTCATGTCTCAATAGGGGGGATGGTAGGACTGATAATGAGAGTATTTACAGCTTATGGGTTCATAAACTACTCAACTACGCCTTATCTGTGCAAGACACAACACTCAAGGGAATGAGACCAAAACGAGGACAATTTCCAAAACTTCAACATTCATTTCAATACATATGCATGGACTTTATTTAACTAAATAAGTGTGAAGGAAAAAAATATTGTTTATAGTTATTATTGACATGTTTACAAAATGGATTGAAGTATTCCCAAGCTCGACACCAGATGCTTTAACAGTGGCTAAAGCATTAGCAAAAGACATTATTCCAAGGTTTGGGATACCAGAAAGAATATATAGTGACAATGGGAGTCATTTTGTTAACAATACCATCACAATGATAGCACAACATTTAAGCATTAACTTGAAAAATCATTGTGCCTATCACCCACAATCAGCAGGTCAAGTGGAAAGACAATGGTATTTTGAAGAGTAAATTAAGGAAGACCATGGAAGAGACAGGGAAAATTTGGATTTACTGTTTACCATTAGTTGTGTTGAATATGCGCATTACTAAAACATCAGCATGATTGACATTTGAAATAATTTATGGAAAACCATATATAATACCACAACTTAAACCATTTACAAGGAATGATGAGGAAGCAGATCAGACACTGGCAGAATACATGAAGAAAATGCTAATAGAAAAATAAGTTGCTTGAGCTAACTCTATTCCAGGTGATCCAGTGGATCAAACTTCTGGAGGAGTGGAACCAGGAGACTGGTTGCTGATTAAGGTCATTAAGAGAAAGAGCTGGTCAAGTCCCAGGTGCAGTCAAAATAGCAGAGAGGACGTCTTGGATACATTTGTCACATTTTAAGAAAGTAAGGGACATTGATCCAGGGACAGATTAGTTATGCACCACAGTCTTGAGGCACAAGTCTGACGACAAAAGGGAGTCATTCTCTTAAAGAAGGGAGCGTCTCAACCTCAGTGAAGACACCAACGGCCAACAGAGACATAGGGTGTAGACTAAATAGGTTAAAACGTTAGGACAGTGAACAGGGAAAGGTAGAATCAAAATGTGGCATCCAGGTCCTTGTCCGCAATACTGTGGTGTTTGTGTTATATTATGTAGCCTACTCCTATTGTCAATCATAATGGGATTCATTCCACTATTATGGTATGACATGGAGATTTCTCATAACCAGGAGACTACCATGCATCCATGTAATCATCCAGTGCCCAGTAGGGAAAGATTGCTTAGTCAAAATAGACCTTTGTAACATTGTTAATTGTGTCCTGACACCTTGGAGACAAGGACGAGATTGGCAATATCCTAGTAAATATGTTTGCGTCACACCCTGTAATTCATGGCATCAGGTGTTTGCCAACACGGGACTGGATTGGAGGTATAACCCAGCAGTGGCCTCCAACCTCAAACCTTGTTTCACCATAGTGGGACGGTTGACTTCTGAGGGATGCCTGCCAGGGATATGCGCCCCGCTGTTTATTATCATAAAGAATGTGATTAAAAGTGATGAAGGGAATTATGTACTAGGTGCACGGGTGTCTGGATCTGATCCATTAGGACACTTTGACTTTTTAACTGACAACCCATTCCCCATATTCCCAACGAATGGTTGGAGTGGATGATGTATACAGCCCGTCAGAATGGTCAGTCTAATTGTCTTGCCTGTGCAAAAGCAAGACCACAACTTGGAACAGTGACTGATGAAAAGCATCCAACAGGTCTACAATGTGTTTTGCAACTTTTTGAAATACTTGATGTACCACTACAATCACAATGTAAAACTATCTCCTTATTGTTCCCTCCAGTTAAGAAAATGGATGTCCCACCATCAGTGACAGTATATCTGGGAAATTACACCTGCTTCTTAGAAACATGAGAGGGTTATGATGTGGGAATACTCCCACATACCTATTGTAGCCACACTATGGATATTACTAAGAATCTTGGCAGTGTGGTTCACTGACACCTCAATGAGAGCAGATTGTGGTGGCTGTGTGGGGACATGAAATTGCGCCCTAAATTGCCAGCTAAGTGGCGTGGAAGCTGTGCATTGACTCAACTACTCATGCCATTTCATCTTTTCCCCACATCTGATTTTAAGACCTTATCCGACCAACTCTAATGGCAGGGTATCACCAGGCGGAAGCGTGCTAAGGTGCCAGGATTATTTGACCCTCATATTTATATTGATGCTATAGGTGGGCCACAAGGTGTTCCCAATGAATTTAAGGCAAGAAGTCAGGTGGCGGCAGGCTTTGCATCCTTTCTATTCTGGTGGACAACTATTAATAAAAACGTTGATTGGATTAATTACATTTATTACAACCAACAGAGATTTGTCAACTACACTAGAGATTTTGTTAAAGGTATTGCAGAGCAACTGGGTCCCACTTCCCTGATGGCGTGGCAGAACCGAATGGCCCTGGACATGTTGTTAGCAGAGAGAGGAGGTGTCTGTAAGATGTTTGGCACACATTGCTGTACCTTATAACACCTCTCCTGATGGGAGCATAACAAAAGCTCTGGAGGGTATTACATCTCTTTCAGATGAGCTGGTGGAGAATTCCGGTATTGATAATCCATTCACTCGTATGATGGAGAGCTGGTTCAGCCGATGGAGGACACTCATCTCCTCACTGTTTATCTCCCTTGCCGTAGCAGTGACTATACTCATTACTTGTGGTTGTTGTTGTATACCATGCATTAGAGGCTTAATAACACGTTTGATTGACACAACCCTTACCAAGACTATGTATCAGCAATTGTAAGACCGTGCTGATGACAAGATGAATGATCATACTTATGATACTTATGATGATGCCTATGTATGAAGATCAAAAATGTGAAAATGAGTGAATTCACCATGATTCGTTTAATGAAAATCTGAAAAAGTGTTAAAATGATAATGCCGACAGGCTTGAAGAAGTACAACATTTTTGTTTTATGTTATTGTTTCTATACCATTGCATATAATGTGAGTTGATTTTTTCATCCTATTTAAAGTTTTTATATTATGTTTTTTTTTGGTAATTTCTTTGATTAAAGCTTGACTCCAGGTATAGTTGTGTTGTGAAAGACATCTGGAATATGTCTGCTATAAGGTGCATAGACGTCGAATGACCACTGGATTGAGTGATATAGGGTTTTCCGGTTATGTCTGAATGTATTCTTGCCATTAGACTGGATGACTGTATTTCTTTTACTAATGTTTTACTTTTATAAACCATAATTTGATTTTATCACCTGTATGTTCCAGTATATTCAGGGGGGACCTGTCGGAGAAATTTAGAATGTAACATTATATCCTGAAAATACTGGTGCTAGCATTCCTTGCCAGCAGAGAACCCCCTCCTTACATTACTTATAGATGACACTAAGCTTACGTAAACAAACGGACCTAGGCTGACCATTATCATACTAGAGGTGCAATAAATAATTATATGGTCAAGCCTCTCTGTCTCTGGGATAGATCATATTGACAGCTGGTATGCAGCGAATGGGGCTTCTTTCCATTAAATGGTCTTACATGATAATTTGTGAACCAGACAAACTTTGTATTGCGATCAGACTTTGTCTCCTTGCTGGCAAGCATTAAACTATTGTACTTTCTTTGAATCCGACGGCTCTGTGCATTACTTTAATTTAATTATCTTAACAGGCGCCTTCCAGCGAGGGGGCTGATCTTCAGCTCCTTCAGGCGACATGCCCTCCCAGTGTCGAACACAGAAGATTTCCTACGATTTCAAAGCCTAATTTAAAAACTTGTCAGTGTTTTTTTTGGATGGGTAGTTAATAATACATTATTATGTGGTGTGGTGAACTTGAAACTCGTTTTTAATTCCACTTTACAGGATCTTTAACCCAATTGTTTCTCAAGAAAGTGCCGCCCTTCAAGTTTCATCACAAAGCGATAATGCTTTTTTACACTTACCATAGAAAACAAAACATACCTACTACAGTAGGCTACAATAACATGTTCTACACAGAGCATATCTCAAGTAGATTGACGAGCGAGGTGAATAGCGAATGGGATGTGAGATGAGCGGTTACGTGACACTGACACAACAAATTTAGAAAAGTTACATTTCCCAAATAGGTTAAAATAAATAATGAAGTTCCTCATTGTAATGATATGTTAACTTGTTAAAGTCTTTCAAAATTGTAAGCGGAGGCTTTGACTGTGTCCCTGTTGTTATGGTCAGAGTTATGTCAGACACTTTTCTCTTACAGCCAGTGCAATAATTTAACGGTGAACAGACTGGAACTACTTAAGTGTACCTGAGAGCAAGAACGCCTGCAGCCAATAAGAATCGAGTATTCCCGAGACCATGGTATATACTGAAATATTACACGCAATTTGGTCTCTTGGCTTTCGAGCTAGGCTACCTGCTTTGCAAACCTCGAAACAAATAGCTAGTCTGATAGTCTGCGATTTCCCCAATGCTTTTAACTTCACGTTCCTGAACATCAGTGCCGATAGGACATATATTGCCAACTAATCTTTTCAGTCGTCACTCAGATAAGACATAAATTCAAATTATACGATGTACTTGGTTTATCAGAACAGGATTTAATAAAAAAAATATATATATTAACTAAATATGTCAAGACTGAAACATTCGAGTTATCCAGCACTTATGGCAATTCTAGCCAGTAGGCTATACAGAAATAATAGGGCATAGTGTGTAATAGTCTACCTTTTTCTTTATGCTTTTGAAATCTAGCTAGTTAAATCTTTAGCTTCCTTGGCCATCTAAAAAGTAAGCTTCTCTTCTCATACTTCTCACAGTTTGGATATTATTTCAGTAGGCTTTATACCTGGTCATAAAATGTTCTCATTACTTTCCAATTGCATTTTTTGGACTGTGTGCAAATTATGTTCTTATTTATTTCAAATAGTTCCTGATCTGTGCTCTGCATCTCCAGAAGGACAGACTGATCCTTGTTGCCCAGTGACATTTGTGAAGGTCCATCTTAATTTTCCCTACATAACTGTGTACTTGTAATACTCATATAAGGGATAACATTTAATAATAAGCACACAAGACATGATGCTTCACTTTTCATGGATTTAGTGAGAATTATATAGCAAGGATAAACAATTTCATACAAACAATTGTATAACAATTCACATTGTGAATGATATAACCTCCACATCATAAATCATAGTATAAACCCGATCGTACTACATCCAATCGTCCCACATAAACGTGTGGTTTATGATACACTTGACAACTGCATGGTCATGTAGGTTGCTTTATATCACCAGGGCTTAAAGTATTCCGGCACCGTGCTGGATGTCCGGTGTGAAGACATTTTTTAAATTAAATTGGGGAACTTGCATGCGGTTTAATATTTTCGAGTCAATTGATTTCACCTACCAATTATATGAGAGGAACGCAGCTCTAACTAACGTTACAAGCCTATCAGGAGCAGGGCGGGTCCTGGCAACACAGTGTGATTGAGAGCCATATGTCAAGTTAGCGTTGTCGGTGAAGTTCATGAAGCCTGGGAATAATGTCCTACCCATAGATGAAGCACTCAAAAATAAATGGCGCTGGGCGTGGATAGAAGAAAGTACAGACGGCGAGCCTTTTGGAAGTAACTAAGAGAGCCTGGTGCTAATTTATTTATTTTACACAGTATTTACCATAACTAATTTAGGCACACTAAAATTAATGTATGTACCACTGTGTGTGTTCAATATCTGTTAGGAAGAGTATATGTTTACCAGTAAGCACAGGAGCTTCACCTTTCATGTCTTTTTTGAGAATGAAGCGCCCTTTGAAAGTGAAATTGTGCACACAACTGCATGTGGGTTTTCATGTTCTTAACATTTGACTTAATAAACATACTATAATTGTGTTATTCACTTTAATTTATAGGAGAACATATGAGTATTAATAATTACAAGCTTAAACCCTTGTTATATTAATGAACTTAAAGGCGTCATGATTTTATAGGGTACGCAACATTGGTTGGCCTGAAAAAAGCCCAGGTGCTGTTCTATGTGCCCTAAAGCCCCCTGTGAAATAGCTCTAGAGTGAAACGAAAGGTTTTGTCCAGTTCATGGTATGCTCATGAATATTTAGATGATCTGCGCGCTGATTGGCTACTTAACAATGAGCAAAGCTGCGGACCAAAGACGCAACACAGCCAAACATGCATCGTGAATTGTAGATTTACATGACAACACAGGTTATTTATTCGAATGAAACACAGTCAGGGAAATATAAAAATGTTAGCCCCATTGCCAATAAACTAAATCATCACAAATTCTACCTATGCTAGACACAGGATACGTTACCATTGCTAATAACTGTTAGCGACAAAATCATACTTACAATTTGTGGTTGTGATGAGCATACGGTTGGATGTGTATGAAAATGTTGGGGCGTGACAAAGGTAAAGACTAAAGCCAAATAAGGGTTTGACGAGTTGACGTCAACTTGGTGGCTTTTTGGAAACTGACCGGTTTACAACAGCAGTTTAAAACGTAAAATGTGCAGAGGAAAGAGCTGTCAATGGACTTCACTGTATGTCCATTTTACACACCAAATTGTTGTTATTCAACTATGACAACGTAACTCGGTATTGCATTCAATAACCCCTTTAAATAGCCCCACTGAATCAACCCTCATAAGATGCAGTATATTTACATGCCATATACTTCAAGGTATCACATAATCAGTCATAAATGAATTTCTGATAGCACTTTTGTGTTTGAAATTATGTTTTTATTAGTGCTGGGCATATATATATATTTATCTAGATTAATCTCACTGTAATCTCACTGGTGTTAATCTAGATTAAAATGGCTCATCTGATTTCCGTCGAAGGCATTCAGAATATGTGTGCTACCCAAATAATGACTAAAAGTAAGTCTTTGAGAACGGGTTTCTCAAGCCAGGTGGCGCATTAGACCAGGCGCTCATCTCCTGTTTCCAAAATGCATCACAAACTGCTTGAGAAAGCTGTTCTACTATAATAATTGGTGATGAAAATAAATTATGTTCAATAAGATGTACTTGTGTTTATTAACTGTTTATTAGATTAGTTGGCTTGGCTGATAGAGCTGTGCTGACGGGCTTGCCTCGGTTGCACTCAAACATAGTAGTTTGACTCTTCCCCTGCGCTACGTCAGGTCTTGGCCCGGCATCTTCTGCATTAGCTAAGAGATGCTTTGCGTTTAGGTGGTATTTGAGACTGGAAGAACTCCTACAGTAAACTAATTCCGCATAGCACACGGTGCAAACAACCTTAGTCTTGTCGAGGTGTCCATTGGGAAGCTTCTTAAAAATACATTTTCTCTTAAGCAAACCAGACGGCTTCATAGCTGCATCCATGTTAGCACGTCACGTTTGATGTGATCATTTCATACACAAGGCATACACACAGGTTCGAAGACAAGTTCTCGCCCCCTACAGTGCAATTCGGCGAGGTATACATCCGCGCTAAAATATCAAATGAAAGTCATCATAGCTTGCATCATATAGACCCAGCTCCCAACCCAACTTTGAGAATAGATGAACGGCAATGTTTTTTTTATCGCCCGATAAGAGTCTCACGTTAACGCAGCACGTTAACGCTGATAACGGCCCACCACTAGTTTTTATTTTCTTGTCGTTCCAGATCTGTGCCCACATTGCCATGGTTCTTTTCTCTACAGTTTGGACTGCTTCAGGTTAACCCATTAATTAGTAGCGTCACATATATGTGATCGTTCGAAAGCGGGCCCCACAGAGTACTGTCACACGTGTGATTCTGAACATTGCAACCGACTATTTTCCGATAGACAAAAACTATATGACAAACGCTATAGTATGGCTTCAAAATTTACAATTAGGAGGCTAACAAGTAACACTAGCAGGTAGTAGCATTGCTACGAGTATTATGCTAGGTTGCTAGGTAACGGAAGCTAACTAAAGCTAGCTACCTTTCGTTTTGAAAAAATAACTCACTCTGGTGGAAGCGTCAGTAATATTAAGAACTCACTCATTTAAAGGTTAAAGGTTGGTAATAACAAGTACAGGCTACAGTAGCCAGCATTTGAGGTATGTGAACTATCTTATTTACTCTGTATAAAGATCTTGACATTCAAGGCCACTTTTTCATACCAGACAAAGCTTACAGGTTTGAAATGACTTGAAACACACAAGTTCGAATTTCAGCAGTGTGAATACAGTCATGCCAAGGAAATCTCAGGCTGCAAAGCTGCGCTGGTCTAAATTGGACATTTCAGACCCATGCTTTCAGAGTGCGGAGCCTCACAGAGGTGATGGTGAACATGGACAAGTGTGTAGTCAACCTGTGGCATCATCCCCATAAACAGCTCAGTTTCAAGTTCAAGAGCACAATGGAAGTGTGATTGCCACTTCTGAAATTACAATATTCAAGAAGAATGCATCCTAAAAAGTCAGATATCAGTGCAGGCGTCGACTCATCAGGGTCGTATTGGCTATGTAAAGTCAAGGAACAAACAGTGTACATGCATGGCTCTGACGTTTTTGGCATACCACAATGAGGTTGACGACCTTAGGAAGGCTGATCTTGACAAGATACTGGACACGGGAAACAGCTTGTAAGACAAAACTATAAAACAGCTAAAGCGTGGAAAAAAATATAAATGCCAACAATTGACCATGGAGGAACTACCACTCACAATCAACACTGACAAACATGAGTACAATGTTCTTAAATCTCTGGTGGAGATGGGATATGTTAGAGCCAGGGCAAACATTGACAACCAGGCTTGGTTTCTTTATCTCTCCACAAGACTTCAGTGTCTGTCTGCGGGTGTTACACATGCCCACTTACCATATCACCATATTGCATAGATGTGTTCAGAGACAAGTCTGGAAGATATGGACTGTTTAATTCTCATTGTTGAAATGCAGATGGACTACCTGACAGAAATGGAAAAGCGGTTATGCTTACTTTCACACATTTGAATGAGATGTTTGCAAGGATTCATACGTTGTATGAATTGCTACTGACAGATTGCAGAGGTCCTATTGATGGACTACAGTATGACTTCATGCCAGTCGCATTTCAACATGCAAGGCATCTTTCAACGTCCAAGACATCCGACGGTTTGCCATACCTATCAGTGCAATCTAACAAGCCACAAAGTGAAAAGCATGTGGAGAAGGTGACACAGACCAAAGACATAACACAAGCTGGATTCCCACCCAACAAACATTATTTGCAGTCAATCTATGCACCATCCACACAAGGCATATCAAAGGACAGTACTCTTATCTTCCGAATAAACATACCGGTACGTATATTTTTTAATTTTTTCATGCATTTTTTCCGGAAGGGAAGATAAATTTGAACTCTTTGATGTGAAAACATTAGCTACCATAGCTAGCTAGCTACTGGCAAGTAGCTTACATTAGCTAACGACGTTAGCTACCAACTGAAGGTTGTCAGTGCAAGCTAGTAAATGTTAGCCAGAGCCTCATTATGGCTCTGATGTTAGCTCTAGCTACTGTGCACTCACATAACGGTTCCCATTCAGCACACCAGCATGACAGTCACAACCTATAAACAACGAGCCTCTCATCGTCAATGTTGATGACCGTGTGCTAGTGAGATATGGCACTCTCAAAATGCCAGCTGTAGTTGTATGGGGGGAAGGGGCTGGGCTTGCTGTTAAATACTTTGACGGTGTAACTAGTACTGGTGCAAGTTCAGGATTGTATGCCGCACAAGACGCGGAATATGAGGTGCTGCGAGAGGATGTCATTAGAAATATCACAGCACCTTCAATAGTAGTCGTGTCTACTATAAGTTTGTTGAGGTATACCAGTAGTCATGTCATGTTTGTTATTTGACAGATTGGTAACTGTGTATTTCCTAGCTACAGGTATTGAAGTATTTCCCTACCAATGCTTTATTTGGTAGTGGTTGTCATGTTGACTGTAAGCTGTTTTAGGAAAAGTGATAGTACTAGTACATGTATGTTTGTAACTAGACAGCCTCTTTTTTTTACTTTGTAATAACTATGTATTTCCAGTGGTTTTCATGTTATGTTGCAGTCATGTTGACTAAGTTTTTGAGGAAAAGTACTACCATATATTTGTAACCAAACAGCCTCTTTTTTTAAATTTTCTAACAATGATTATGTATTTCCAAACTACAAGTGTTGAAGTTTTTTCCTAACAATGGTATATTTGCTGTCCATTTCTATTCCTGATTGCAAGTGACAGTAAAAGATGCGCACTTACACTGGTAGGAACACATTTTGATAGCATATGGACACAGTTTACGTGCTGATTTGGCAATTTTCCGGGGGGTACTTTTATTCTGGGGTGTACATTTATTTGGAAGATAAGAGTCCTGCATTTTCCAATTTAAATGTAAAACAGCAATAAAGACAAAAGGGAAGACAAAGAATGCAGGGTGCACACACCACCATCAGATACAGAGGAGATGCAGATTTTAATAAATAAGCAAAAAGACACTTTCTGCCTAAGGTATCATAATGATCCTGCGTTCAGAAAATACGAAAATAAATAGGAGAAAAGAAACTCAGCACCACAAGTTTCATGAGGATCCTGCCTTCAGAAAAAATGAAAAAGAAGCTTTGTGCCACAAGTACAAAAATAATCCTGCTTTCAGGAGAAAGCACAAAGAATCTTTGCGCCACAAGTACCACAATAGTCCTGCTTTCAGGAGAAAGCACAAAGAAGCTTTGCGCCACAAGTACCACAATAATCCTGCTTTCAGGAGAAAGCACAAAGAAGCTTTGCACCACAAGTACCACAATAATCCTGCTTTCAGGAGAAAGCACAAATAAGCTTTTAGCCACAAGTACCACAATAATCCTGCTTTCAGGAGAAAGCACAAAGAAGCTTTGCGCCACAAGTACCACAATGATCCGGCTTTCAGAAAACGTAATTTGCAACAATGCATCACTTACATGAGAACCAAATGTGAAAGTGAAGCACATTTTCAGATGGCCCATAAGATGCGCTGTGACTTCAAAGTAAGTAGGAAATACAGACAATGGACTCATTTTACACGTGAATACAGTCAACCAGTGGACAATGGCCTAATGCAGACAGCTATATCCACTTTCAACGAATGCATTAAAGCTGGCCCAACTTTTGTGTGCACAATGTGCCATGGCACCCTTTTTCCCAAACAAGTAAAGTGTTGCAATCGCAGCAGTTACGAGAAAAATCCACATGTTGTTGCTGTCTGTTTGACAGGGCAATATGTCCATGTGTGTGACGATCAATGTCAAGGCCCTGGACAATGCACTGTACCAGAAGAAAGGAAAAAAGAGTGGATTTGTCACAGCTGTCATTCCCATTTGAAGGCGGGAAACCAATCATTCATCGCTGTGGCTAACAACTTGGAGCTGGCGCCCATTCCCCCAGAGCTCTGTGATTTGAACGTACTGGAAAGACAACTTTTGGCCAAAATACTGCCATTTGCCAAGATCGTCACACTTCCTAAAGGTCGACAAGCAGCTATACATGGCGCTGTGGTGAGTGTGCCATCCAAGGTGGAAACGGTAAATACTAAACTTGGTAAATACTTTACCAAGACCATGCAGCTCATCCCAGTTATACAAAGTGAATCTCAAAAGACGTCTGGTTTACAAAGACCACCAGCTGTTTCAAACTAAACATGAGAAATGTAGTAGCAGGGCTATCAAAACTCATTGACACACACCCTGACTACAGAAACATTACAATCAGAGCTGATGACAGAATGTATGATGATGGGATGGACCTTGATAGCGGCGATGAAACTGAAATGATGGAGGTACTTAATCGCGTAGAAAGTACTGATCTATCAGAGGTTAAGTCTGCAGCTTTACAGTCTGCTTATGAGCAACATGAAGGCCATGACCAACAACCTCCCAATGCAGAGACTGAGAAAGCTGCACTAAGACCTGGAGTTGGCTTGGACAGTTGTTTACAGCCACCTGACCTTGGAGAAGAAACACTGACCTACGGGGATGGGATTTTCAACATCGCCCCAGCACAAGGAAACACGCCTGTTAGCTTTTCCCAAGTCCCGAGGCTTGAGGCAATGGGTTTTCCTTCCCTTCAGTTCAGTTCCCTACTGGAATGAATACATTAGACGAGACAAGTCAAACTATCCCTGAGCATGTATTTCAATGCAAGGCTTTTCTGTGTTGACACTCATTTTGCAAGAAACCAAAGCTACCTGTTTTTTGCACAGTTTGTCACAGAGACTCATCTGGCAAAAAGCAGCATGTCAAGAGAAATGTGACATTCTCAGAAGTAACCCTGTAACCACCATGCGCATGTTTGACAAGAGGGTTGATGCTCTGTTGAGACAGATGTTCTGTGAAATTATTGATTACTTTTACCGGGTTGAATTTCAGGCCAGGGGAAGCCCCCATATACATTTTCTCTGTTGGGTAGCAGGAGCTCCTATTGTCGGAGAAGACCTGGATGACAAGGTATGTGACTTTGTGGATCGCTACATACCATGCCAGCTCCCTGATGAAGACAAACAACCCTTACTTCACAGATATGTCACAGACGTTCAAATGCACAGCAGAAGTCATTCCAACTCATGCAGGAAAGGTAACAAAGTATGCAGATTTGGATTTCCAAAACCACCTAATAAAAAAAAAACCGCACGTAACTTACCCTATGCCACAAGAAGAGGAAGGACCACCCCAGCAACAGGCAATGGCACCACAAGCAGCCAAGAACAAACTGAAACCGGTCTGGGTCTTGCTAAACGACCCAAAAGCACAGGTTGAAGACATTTCACAGCTATTGGCGCAGTGTAATATGACATTTGATGAGTACAACACGTATGTTGAGTCGTTGACCTCCACAAGCGTCATTTTAATGAAGCGTGATGTCAAGGACTGCTGGGTGAACAGCTACAATCCAAATGTGCTTATGGCGTGGAACGCAAACATGGACATCCAGTACATTCTTGATGAGTATGGTTGCATCATGTACATGCTCTCCTACATATCCAAGCCAGAGCGTGAGATGAGTGACTCAGAGTGATCTCAGAACAATTATCAAAGACATGAGCCCAGAAAATCAGACGGAACAAGATGAAATGAAAGTTGTTTTTCAGGCTTATTCCAAACACAGAGAGGTCAGCGCCCAGGAGTCCTTGGCCCGTACATGTAGCCTGAAAATGAAGTCTTGCTCACGTGAAGTTTTATTTCTACAAACCAGTGACAACACACTGAAAATGAGTCTCCCACTTTGCGCATTGCAGAAGAAACCGGAGGAAAGTGAGTTTGTGGATGACGGGTATATCCGACAAATACAGAGCCAGGCCTGAAACGCCAGAGTTTGAAAACATGCGTCTAGCAGACGTTGCATCACATTTACAGGATTGTCTACGGCAAGGAAACAGAAGAAAGCAAGCGTGTCAGCCTATTAAACAACATGGGAATGATCCAGAAACGCACCAGAGGGAAGCCTGAAATCATCAGATATGCTTGCTTTTCAGAAAAGAAGGACTCTGAGAATATCTATGGAAGATTGCTCACACTCTACCTCCCCCATTGGTCAGAGTCATCGCTGAAAACGTAAATGTTCCCCACTAGGGGTGGAACGGTACATGTATTCGTACCGAACCGTACGGTACGGGCGTCACGGTTCGGCTCGTGAAATTACACGGAGAATACATGGTTAAACATTTATAAAACTTGCGTGCAAATTAATTAATGTAATGCGGAACTACTGTAAGATATTCGTGTTCTTTAGGGACAATCTAAAGCCCCGCCTTAGCTCTGAAACTGATTTGCGCCACCACCTGTGTAGCCGAGCTGTGCCTGAGTGAGTCAGAGATAGCTAGCAGCAGCAGCAGCACTAAAACGTAGCCTATGCAACACTAGTGCTAAATATGAATGTTCGTAGTGTAAGTATAGCGAAAAATAGCCTAAACTTTCCAAGACTTTTAGCTGCGGTACTAATGCTGAGGGCTCGCTGATATTGCTGTCTTACTAGAACGTGTGTAGGGCTGTTTTGGCAGCCCCTTTGTCACTGGTCACCCAGACACTCGTCTGGGACAGTTGTTGATTTGCATGAATGCTAAAATGACAATCACACCTTAATGACACACCTCTGGAGAGGTGGTCTCAACAGTTGAAGAGGAAGGCGGACAGAGGAAGGCTCTGAAATTATCATAAAAAATTGTGTTCTTACATTACATTTACATTTATTCATTTAGCAGACGCTTTTATCCAAAGCGACTTCCAAGAGAGAGCTTACAAAAGAGCATAGGTAACTGATCTTGAAAATAAGGTTCTAAACAGCTTTTAATGTCATGTTTGATATGCTTTTGTTTCTTATTTTATGTATTTCATGCTTGTAATAATTTTAATACTGTAACATGTACATGTACAGGGTTTACAAAGTTTGTGCCTACAGCAGACCAACATGTGTTTAACTTATTCCCTTGTCTTGCAAGGGCACCACTTGGTCTACTGCAGCCTTGATTAATGATCCAATTTGAATTTGTATGCGTTAGACAACTTTTCAATCATGTGACCGGTGTCCCCATTTTAGTCAGGTTTGGGTGTATATAGGAAGAAGTTTTACCAAACACTTTGAGTTTTGTTTACGATACAGCTCCGGTGCGTTAGGCGCCTAGTCTTCATTGTGAATACCTTTGTTAACCATTGCTCTGAAGGTATGTTTTGTATTTGATGATATTTCATTATCATTGTATTGATTATCTTACTATTTAGATAATAAACTACTATTGTGCATTTTGACGTTACTTGTTCTCTTTGAAACGTATCTATCAAGCTACGGCGGTGAAAAATTAGATCTAGTCTGGTTGATGCGGCTAACTGATTATGAACATAGACTTTTGGAGTAGGTTTTAACTTAAGGCCTCTGAGTCACTTACAGTGGATCTCCACGCTCCGAAGGAATTTACCGGGGCCTCTGAGTGATCGATTACATATCCTACTAGGTCTACTATGGTTAAATATATATTATAGTCGAGATAAACGACTGTTTAGTGAACACGCATACTTAAGGGTCGGTGCTCTGATCAAGCAGACGATTTTTACCTACGTCAGAGTTTCATGTCATTAACTGTTTAGCGCTCGAGGTTACAGGTAACGCACTTGTGCACGTCTTAAAATTGGAGTCAGATATTAACGAGTCAATGATCTCCCTGAGAATCTAACCTAAAGCGAATTGTGGTTCCCAAGCCAGGGACAAACACCAAGCGTCTCTGGCCTTTCGATTCACTGTCTACACAATGCATTTAGTCTAGCAGACGCTTTTATCCAGAGCGTAGTATCTATGAGTTGTTGCCAACGTGTGCTGACGTTGTACACACCCAATAAATTCCAAATGTCCAGGCCTCTCTAGTTTCTACTCTGCCACGACCTTCTGTAGCTTCTCAGCTAGGTGAGTGCTTGTGTGCTGCTTATACAGTCTGTAGAACTGACGCTTTCATTTCCCACTCAGTCAATAAAATGAGCAGTCACCGTGAGGTAGCTTTCGGTAGCACGAGAAGTCCAACCATCAGTCGTTAGTGAAACGGAGGGTGGAGCTGACAGCTCGCGCTCCATCAACGTCCGTGTTTTGTTGTATATGTAAGGGACCAGGGCCGGCGTTGCTGCTACTGTATCTCTGCCTGTGTTGCTCAGCTAGTAGCCTATCGTGTTGTGGTGTAGGAGGACTGATCGACAAGCGCATCATACATTTAGCTAAGACTTGCAACTTGCATGTACAGTAGTTAGTCTGGAGCCCTGCTTCTGCATTTTTGTTTTGCTTTTCCCCCCCATTGTACCGAACCGTGATGTCTGAACCGCGGTACGAACCGAACCGTGACTTCAGTGTACCGTTCCACCCCTATTCCCCACACACCTGGAGTCTCATTTATAAAGCTTGCGAACGCACAAAACGGGGCTGAAAATGTGCGTACGCCAATTTCCACGCAAAGGTTGTGATTTATAAAAAACAAACTTGACGGGAGAATGTGCGGTCCTCCACGCAAACCCTGACCCTCCAGTAGGCCTACGCACATTTTGGAAACAGTTGGAATTGGCGACGCAGATGTCCGTACTGTTGTCAGACTGCAGAAATGTGGGAAAAACGATTACTTGTAATATTTATATATTTTGTTTTCCTCACACACGTTTTTTTCACTCGATTTCATCATTATCATGAAGATTTAATCCAGCAGTATTATTTTAGCTTGTACTGAGAGATAATTGTTCCATAAGCACCTTACAATCAACTCAAATTTTTTATCAAAATTCAGAGCTGTCTCACCATCATATTGTCCACTATCGGAGTGCAGGAGGGGAAAATGCCCAACTGCATGGAATGCAGATTACTTCACATATCCTACCTTTAAATAACTGCAGAATACAGTGTATAACTAAATATCTTTATTTAATACTGTGCCTATATCATCATATGTGGGGATCCTAATAAAAATAAAAAATTAAAATAAAAAATATGTCAAAAACTGGAAATACAGTCGTTAAGCTCCCGCACAATCGCTACACTCCACGTCCCCGTTATCAGTCCAGACTTTAATAAATTACTGTTCATAACAAAACGCTTTTGTTTTCAAATTGTATCTCGACTCGCAGTATCACTGGCACAGTTGACGCCACTCGCAGTTTTTGGGCTCCACCAATAGGCTAACAGTGTCTGAGAAGTTGTCATGCGCTATGATCCACCGTAAAGAACAATCGCATGCCAGGATCATGATGATATACTAGATTAGCATTCATGAGGTGTTTTGCATTGACTATTTTATGGTTAAAAATTGGCGTGTTCAGGGTGGGGTACATTGCTGATTCACGTACGCACACTGTGGGTAATCTGTGATTTATAAAGAGAAAATCGCGCACAGGTGTGCGTACGCACGGTTTTATAAATCCGATTTTTTGTGTGCGTACGCCATTTTAGGCTTTTGGGCGTACGTACACTTTTAGTAAGAATCCTACGCACAGTTTTATAAATGAGACCCCAGGAGTTTTACAAACATGCCCATGTGAGATTACCAGGAACACATAAGATATGCGCAGTGACTACAATTGTTCAAATAAACCAACAGAAGTTTGAACAACACAGTAAGATAGTGGAACAAGTCTTAAATGACTACATGCAGAACGGCCCTGTGGAAGATGCTTGGAACACCTTCGCCCCAGAAGCTGATTTGATTAAGTTGGAATGTATAGAAGAACGAAAACAAGCAGAACCACTACGAGAATGAACAAGATGATGTTCCGGAGTTTACAAGTGAGAAGCAAACTGGGGGGATTACATAATCAGTGGCATAAAATGCCAAGGTGAGTTTTCACGGCTGTTTGCGCGTTTATGTCGCTTCACTCCATTATCCCTTATTGTTTACAACATTAACAGGGCTACTTAGTTGGCGTTGTCTTTTCAGCTTGAGATATACATGGTGTGGCGTGAGAGCGCGTGAAATGGTTGAAATCTCACGGCCAATGCGTGAGAGTTGGCAGCCCTGTGTTTGTCAAAAGTTTGCAGCATATTTGTAAATGCTGGTTTTTCGACCGTGTTTAATGGCTGCATCTCGTTGGCTATATGACGAGTTACGCTATCCGTCGGTGTGCGCCATTTTGCGCTGTCACGTGTATATTTGACTGTCGGGAAAAGGCATCTGTAACAGAACTGTATGGAAGACCCCTTTCCAGCTCCAGCTGCAGTTGTTGTTCACAGGTTAAAAAACTGGGTGGAATAGTTATGTATTGCTAGGTGAGATGTTAGGTTAGTTGCCTCTTTTAGTTTCCACAGTTTTTAAACAAAGTCGACATATCGTCTCGTTCACGTTAATTGGCTCTCATCTCATTCGGCTTAAAGACAAAATGTTCCCACACCGGAGCTGAAGATTGCGGCTTTGAAACCAAGTCAATTTGTACTTGTTCTTCCTAACTTCTTTTCACCTGTCGGTGTCCGCTCTGTGTGTGTGTAAACGCTAGTCCCGCCTACACTTTCGACACAGAAAGCAGACAAGATGAAATGTTGGTGACATTCGTTCTCATGTAAAAATGTATGTAATCATTATTTTTAATTAGAAAAATTATCAGTTGCAATATATCGCGGCACCAAAAAATGTTGCGCTCATTTCCATATACCGTGCGATAAGTCAATATATTGACTATCGCGACAGGCCTAAAGATGTCACGCCACAAAACCCACCAGCATCTCCAGCCTTCCAAACCAACACAGGATTCCATCAACACAACAAGAAGACATCACACCACAGAAACCGACCAGCCACTCAACAGCCTTCCTTCCAACGCAGGATCCCATCAACACAACAAAAAGACCAACAAGAAGACATCACGCCACAGCAACCAACCAGCCACTCAACTCAACAGCTAAGTGGGCCAGTGCGGCACTGGCAGACCTAACTCTGGTGTATTTTCTAATGGCACCTTGGTGATATGAGACAGGGGGGCCCTGATAAGAGTCTGCCACTGGGCCTAATGAAAAGGCTCTAGTCTTGATTTGCAATGCAGGTAGAGGAGGTTCTAGACCATGGGGTGGCAAGCTGGGGCCAGTTGTACTGTTAGAAAGGCCAGTTACATTTAACATTATTGTTGTCATATAGTTTTCTTCCCAAGCATTGCAGGCACTAACTGAAAAATAGAAGCAGAACAGTGCACCCTCCCACTACCATTATCTCTAATTCACTCTCCTCACTCCCATCTCTGTTGTATATCTGTAACTGCTATAGTATAGGCCTACATCAAAGTTTCAAAGTCAAAGTGTAGTAGTGCAGAATAGAGGAACTGGGAAATGGGTGCCGATGTGGAAAGTCCCCAAAAACTGTGTAGAATGGAAAGGAAATATTCGATTTTTAGATTAGATTGTATCAAAGACCAATTGGAGAAGAGGCCAAAGGATATTTACAATTGTAGTAGGCCATTGATATGTTTTAAAAGTTCAGGGGTGTCATTTGTTGGAGTGCAGACCTGCACTCCAAGCGCATCACTAGCATGTCGTCATATTATGCAATCGGAAGACAGCTAGATAAATATTGTAGCATCAGCGCCCTTGGGTACCCAGCATGCAGTGCGGCATACCAAAAAACTCAGAGTTGTGGAAAATAGTTTGGTTACAACAGCCATGCAAGGGATTTCAGTTGTTGTGTTCGTTCAGTTAAATGTGTGTAATGTTATTGTTTGTTAGTTAAGATAATCATGTTGGTCACCCTGATTGTGCATGTTGTGTAGTTTAATGGGATCAGAGAGTCTGACCATGTATAAGTATTATGAGGCTGCTGTACCATCACAAGGTACACTCAAGGTACACAAGCAGCTAGACATTAGCTCCACTTTGTCCATTTGCCCGCATGACTCTTGTCAGTTGTGTTTTGACTGAGATTCTAGAGAGAGGTCAATTCAGGGAGAATTCTTATAGCCATGGTTTTCTAACCATGGACATTTCTCGGGGAACCTTGAAAACAGTGTCACCGCGTGGGGTATATTTTTTGGGTTACTTTTAATCCTCATGCGGCCGCCGCATTTATGCCTTGGCGTAACCTGCGCTGGGAAAGAGGGAAACAGCATGGATGGGGAAAGCGTGTGGGCATTTTTCTCTACAGTGACAATTTGTCAAGAATTTCCAAAAATGACTTAAAATCAGCCATTACTCCAATTGTCTTGAAATGTTGTGTACATGTATGAAATACATGTCTGTATTATGTCAATTTTGCAAAAGTTTGCAATGTTGAGGAGGAACGCGCCATTGCTGCCTGCAGCTATATTTAGGATTCCTCCGTCAGGAGGAACCCTATTGTAATTGTTGGTATTATTAGGGTTCCTCCGGTAGGAGGGAACCTATTGTTATTGTTGGTATTCTTATTAGGGTTCTCCGGTAGGAGGGAACCTATTGTAATTGTTGGTATTACTATGATTATTCTTGCAATTTAGCTCATGAACACATTGGTAAAAAGTTTTGAAATTTGGCATATTGATACATGCCACAACTACGGCCCAAACACAGACTGTACAGTAACTGAACACTATGTATTATTCTCATCCTTGAGGGTAGCTCAATGGGTTGAAACAGTGTACTACAAAGTACAAGGTTATAGGTTTGAATCCAGGCACAGTCTTTTGGCCTGTCTTAATTTTGATTACTTGTTTAGTTAAACAGGCACACATCCTTCTGAAATACCATGCGCAATTTCATGCAACTTCCCCTTGAAATGTCAACCGTTTCTTAACCTTTGTCCCAAAGCTGACCAAACACTAATACTCATATCATGCAGTCGGCACCCTTGGGTACCCAGCATGCAGTGCGGCATGTCAAAAAACGCAAAGACTTGTGGAAAATAGTTTGGTTACAAAAGCCGTGCGAGGGATTTCAGTTGTTGTGTTTGTTCAGTTGGATGTTTGTAATGTTATTGTTGGTTAGTTATAATAATCTTGTTGGTCACCCTGATTGAGTATGTTGTGTAGTTTAATCGGACCAGAGAATCGGCTGCTATACAGTCACAGACTATTCTCGCAAGGAGCTGAATATGAGCGCTGCCCTAGCCCAGTTGCCCACATGACTATTATTGGGTGTGCCTTGCCTTCGGCAAGGGCACAACCATTGTAATCTCATATTATTATTAATATTATTTCTTTTTGCCCCCCTAAAACTTTGTTAATATTTGGACTACATAGACAACCTAGGTGTCAAACGTTTCGTCTTGCTAGCCATTGAGTTGCTTGTATTGGGATTTACGTTCCGTAGCACGGTTTAAGTAGAAATTACGTTTTTGTGGCGAAAGGTGAAGCTAACGGTGGCTAACTTGCTAGCCACAGTCACTGACGCCACTAACGTCACGAAAAATTGCGTGACTATCTCTAGCAGAACGTTAGTTTAGCAGCTCGTTAACTTCTGGGAGATGGCTAGGCTAACTGCTTTACTGCAAGGCAGCTGCAGAAACACCACAAGCAAAGAGGCCTGGGTGATAACTATTTGCTCGTTTTACTTTGTGATATCTCAGTGTCAGCTTTGCTCAAACTAGCTTCCTCTTGGCTAGCATCATGGCTACTGCTGCTCGTCTCTGCCATAGATATATTGACGGTCTCTGCAGCCTGGCTGGGAGCATCTTTCGAAGTTGACTGGAAAGCAACAACAACCATTATCTAGCATTGTCACCGGGTAACTTGGTCAAGCGTTATGTTGTGTAGTCTGTCTTGTACCCTGACTCTGTTTAATAATCAACACTTGGTCCAACCCTGCGTTCGCACCACTCGTTACAAAGGGTGAGGTCTTCACCGGTTCAGCCAACAATTAGGGGTGGAACGGTACACTGAAGTCACGGTTCGGTTCGTACCGCGGTTCAGACATCACGGTTCGGTACGAGTTCGGTACAATGGGGGGAAAAGCAAAACAAAAATGCAGAAGCAGGGCTCCAGACTAACTACTGTACATGCAAGTCTTAGCTAAATGTATGATGCGCTTGTCGATCAGTCCTCCTACACCACGTCACGATAAGCTACTAGCTGAGCAACAGCACAAACACAGGCAGGGATACAGTAGCAGCAACGCCGGCCCTGGTCCCTTACATATACAACAAAACACGGACGTTGATGGAGCGCGAGCTGTCAGCTCCACCCTCCGTTTCACTAACGACTGATGGTTGGACTTCTCGTGCTACCGAAAGCTACCTCACGGTGACTGCTCATTTTATTGACTGAGTGGGAAATGAAAGCGTCAGTTCTACAGACACGGCCCCTGTATGAGCAGCACACAAGCACTCACCTAGCTGAGAAGCTACAGAAGATCGTGGCAGAGTAGAAACTAGAGAGGCCTGGACATTTTGAATTTATTGGGTGTATACAACGTCAGCACACATTAACAACAACTCATAGATACTACGCTCTGGATAAAAGCGTCTGCTAGACTAAATGCACGTTCTAGTAAGACAGCAATATCAGCGAGCCCTCAGCATTAGTACCGCAGCTAAAAGTATAGGAAAGTTTAGGCTATTTTTCGCTATACTTACACTACGAACATTAATATTTAGCACTAGCGTTGCATAGGCTACGTCTTAAGTGCTGCTGCTGCTAGCTATCTCTGACTCACTCAGGCACAGCTCGGCTACACAGGTGGCGGCCCCAATCAGTTTCAGAGGCGGGGCTACAGATTGTCCCTAAAGAACACGAATATCTTACAGTAGTTCCGCATTACATTAATTAATTTGCACGCTAGTTTTATTAATTTTTATAACGTGTATTCTCCGTGTAATTCCACAAGCCGAATCGTGACGCCCGTACCGTACGGTTCGGTACGAATACATGTACCGTTCCACCCCTACCAACAATACAATGTTTATTGGCAATGTTTGCTTTTTTTTAAGTAGGCCCTAATCGCGAGTATTTCAGTTCAAAATAAAATTGGTTATAATTTCTTAAAATATTTAGGACGAACATGATTATTGCTGGCATCACGGCGGGGCCCCAGAAAGTGTTCCCATATATGGGCGGCCCTGCCTACTGAACATGTATTAGCAATGAATGATAGGTATAGAACGCTTGTTATAAAGCTTAGAGAGTGGCCGGCAGACAGCAGGTAGTTTATGAAGGGTGAGGTCACTCTGTTTGAGGATGTAGACATCCACAGAGGACCCATCTTAGATAAGTTGTTGGAGTCAACGTCAGAAGAGTTTGATGCTATGACTCAACAAGTTCTAGAACTTGTATTTGCTAGTTTAGTGAAAGTTTGCTGTAGGTTGGTAACGGACCACTTGGAACATGGACGGTATGATGATGTGTCTGAAGATCAGTATCATGTCCTCAGATCAGTGCCCAAAACAAATGTTTCATGCAAGAGGGATTTTGGGATATTTGATTAGATCAACGTTTAGGGCAAGTAAAATAGCATTAGAGGGTATGGTCATGTTTAAGCAGAATAGGTCCTGGGAATGGTTGTCAGGGTTAGATCCAGATAGAGGAGCTGAAGTTCTCGCCTCAGCTCGGACATCTGTGAAAGGATTTATAAATAGGTTTGTAGTCTTGCAATGGGTATGTAATATTCAGACTGTATTGGGTAAGTAGTCATTTGTTTGGTTTTAGCATTGGGTTGACTGATCAAGTGGGCCTGTGCGGCACTGACAGACTTAGCTTTGCAGTGTGTCATTTAGATATTGGTTTGTAATATTCAGGCTTTGTGGTCTCGAGGATATTCATGATGGACCATTTTGTGATATGAGACAGCGGGCCCCAGTAGGGGGTGACTCCCTGTTAAGCCAAATGGTCTGCCATAATATCTGATAGCTGCATTGGGTAAGTAGTAGTAGTATTTGTTTGGTTTTAGCATTGGGCTGTCTGATCAAGTGGGCCTGTGCGCCACGGACAGACTTAGCTTTGCAATATTAAAACGGATTATGTCTATAAAAGTACATACAGGTAGGATTAGAAGTAGTAGCTGATTTAAACTGTTGTATTCTATTTTAGTTAATACTATTTTTATTGCTTTCCTACAGGTACACTTGCACTTAGAGATTCATGTTGTTTAATTGTAACTTGCTTAACTACATGCTCTTATGGTTTCTTCCCTTTAGCACTCATTTTTTGGTGGTTCACAATGTATGCTTCTTGTTTTTGGCTACCCGCAATGCTTTGGGGCTATCTTGTTGTTATTATCAGTGACCTATGCACTTGTAAAGCTCTCTCTTGGAAGTCGCTTTGGATAAAAGCGTCTGCTAAATGAATAAATGTAAATGTAAGTAGTACAGTTTGGTAATATAAGACGGGGCACTGTAATGGGGTGACTCCCTGTTAAGCCAAACTGTCATAGCTAGTATAGAAGTACATTTACATTTATTCATTTAGCAGACGCTTTTATCCAAAGCGACTTCCAAGAGAGAGCTTCACAAAGTGCATAGGTCACTGATAATAACAACAAGATAGCCCCACAGCATTGCGGATAGTCAAAAACAAGAAGTACATATTGTGAACAACCAAAAAATAGTGCTAAAGGGAAGAAACCATAAGAGCATGTAGTTAAACAAGTTAAAAATTACACAACATTAATCTCTAAGTGCAGGTGTACCTGTAGGAAAGCAATAAAAATAGGATTAACTAAAAAAGAATACAACAGTTTAAATCAGCTACCACTAACCAACAAGAGCAACAGTCTAAGCAAGAGTCATTGTGAACCTTGAGGAAACTAGCGTTGGGTTCAGCAAACCATTCCTAAGTACCATTGTACTCCCGGAACAAGTGTGTCTTGAGCCTTCTCTTGAAGGTGGAGAGACAGTCCGTGTCTCTTATGGAGGTGGGGAGTTGATTCCACCACTGGGGTGCCAGGCAGGAGAAGAGCTTGTGCTGGGACCGGGCGGTCTTGAGAGGTGGGACCACCAGGCGGTTGTCTGAAGAAGTAATAGATAAAAGTTGCTCCCCTGAACCTTCACCATGGATGCAGAGGTGCCCAATTGTCCTCTGAGAGCTATTAACTTGTAGTTTTTTTCACAGGCAATGACTACATTTTGGACCATAAGTTTCATATCCCTATAAATAAAGTATATTATTTATAATATGATTAGTGTATACTTTTTGTCTATCATAAACAAACAGACGTATTCAAATCAAGGTATTTGAAAATAATGGGCAATGTCACAACAAGCACACACAAACACCCTGTTCAACGTTAAATACACCCCCAAGTGACCAAAAATTTACATTACAGCAGTAATGCTAAACGTGACAAAATTTGCATATTCGTGGTTGATTTAACATAATTATTTATAGCGAAGTACTGGACACCGCATTAGCTCGCAATGTACAAAGAATGTAAGTCTGGATAAGAGCAGAGAATCTGATAAGCCCTAGCTAGGAGCAGAGCTCTGTGACGTAGAACAATGGCGTTCTTAAAGGGAGCTTGACAGCTTCTCGGTGCCACAAAACTCAAGGCTTAAAGCGACGGAACGTTTTAAAAAATTACCTAAAACCACGCCTAAAAACTGGATTTGTGAGAAAACTAATAGAGGTAACTGAAATCTGACTTCGGATTAGTTTAACTTACGTTAGGTTACACACGGAATTGAAAGAAAAACTGAGCAAAACTGATTTTTGGTCTGTCCTCCCTACTACTAGTAGCCAACAAAAACATCTCTACAGTACAGGCACAGCTGTTTACAGGAAGTCGTCCGGCGGCACATAATCAACACTACCCTTACTTAAATCAAATGTCTTTCAATAGGTGAAACTATCTGACTAGTGACTTCTAACCTAAACTCCATTGCCACAGCCTAAACTTGTCGATCTGTTGATGAAAATAATGCATTTCAGCCTAAACCGTACAACGGAAGTAATGTTAAATTGAATTCAACCAACGCAATCGCTACCAAGAGTCTAGTAGTAGTAGTAGCCTACAAAATACCGGGGCAGCTTCTCCACACAGCAGGGCTATATCGCATTTTGCCTTGTTACTGACAATGATCGCTACCACTGACATTTTTATCAATGAGTGATTTTCCCCTAAATAAATGTCAAGCTTATTTACGTTTTTGTAAAATTCTTATTTTATTATTACGTTTTTGTAAAATTATTATTTTACAAAATATTATAAAATAACGTAACTTATTTACGTTATTTTCATATTTTCAGTTAGCCTATGGTACTATTTGAATCGCGATTCCATCTGAAATAGCTACTGCTGGTAACGTAGTTGTTAAAATAAGCTTCAAAGGGGGTTCTTTATTAACAAATGAATGCAATATGAGTAAGCCAAATGCCTAAAAATATCACGAGAAGGGAACAACTTACAATGACGTTTAAGTCATAGAGATTAGGTCTTACACCGGTCTGCCAAATGTATTCGTTTTGATTCAACTATGAGGTTGCTGATCACCATTCCCTCTTGCAAGGGAAATGAGAAGAACAATTTATTTCTACTCTTCACTCTTACGGTGCGTGTCCACTACAGTGGAGCGGAGCGGAGCGTCGGCTTCCAATTCATTTTCAACGAAACCGTCCGTTGACGTTCGCGTAAGTTCCAACAATGCCCTACACCAGTGTTTCCCAAACTTTTTTTCTGGGGACCCATATTTTAAAAGTCATAAGTCAATAAGTCAGACATTATTCGTAAATCACAAAGGTTAAGGTGGATTTGACCATTATTGAACAATAATAAGGATATTCTATTGTTATTTTATTGTTATTTCAGAACTTGTAGGCCTACTGCCATTGTTAATAAGCTATCACAGACTGAGTGATCACTTCTCGCTGAATAATTGAACCAGCAATATTTAAAGAAGTTATCCAAGTGCCTAATTGGACCTTAAATATAGGCTATAAAAAAAAAAAACATATAGCCCATTTCTTCTTATTTTCAACATTCAATTGAACCAGAAATATTGGAACAAAATATGTAATAATTAAAAAAAGATTACAAATGATACAAAACATTTTGTACCATTTCAACATTGCTAATGGGATAGGTAAGCCTGTCTGCGTTTTTGTAGCGTGTTCCAGTCAGGGGTGCAGGAGAAGAGCTCAACACGCATATCAGGCGTAGCATTCAGTCTGTTTTTGAGCTTTGTCTTCATTATTGTGAGCACAGAAAATCCCAATTCGCACATGTACGTGGTAGTGAAAGGAATAAGCATAGAAATACTGGCCCTACTGAGGACAGAATATTCTGACGAAATGCTCATCCAGAATGACGATAAGGTCACAGATCCATAGGGTCAGTGGCGATCGCAGCTGAGCTGCAACAACTCGGTTTCTTCTGCAGGACTCGGCGTCAGCTCAAGCAAAGTATTAGGACTCTCTAATTCAAAGGGATTTTGCATCGCACTTTAATCATTCAGAATGGCATACCTCTCTGTTGGAAAATAGCGATCAAAGTTCTCAATAAGCGCAACGACATGAGTTTGAATAAGCGCAGACGGCTGCTGGTTTTTCAAATAGGGGAAGCTCATTTTCGGCCTAAATCGCTAGTTCACCCCTACGACACTAGCCTAGCCTACTGTAGATTTACATTTATTCATTTAGCAGACGCTTTTATCCAAAGCGACTTCCAAGAGAGAGCTTTACAAAGTGCATAGGTTACTGATAATAACAATGAGATAGCCCCAAATAGGTTGCCGCAGTTTGTCTTTCGACTACACTTACAGAATCCGCAATGGGACTGAACTTGAATAGCTTCGGTGACTTTTTATAGTACAAAATTACTGTCAATCAAAAGGAAATGCAATCTTTTGACAGACCCTCCAATCATCACGCGGAAGCCCAGCGTCCAGGCCAGCCCACTCCTCCATTCACCCCCAGAGACGCTGAGCGTCCATGGGCGGGACATAATCGCAGTTTCGAAGCACTGAAATAAACTGTTCAAAACTGCCCCATTGAAGTCCATGGAAGCTGAGCTTCAACATGGAAATGGACTGTGGTGCTACGGGAATGAATGAGAAAGAAAACAGTCAGTCGACCTGTTAATATATGTAGCTGATTCTGAATGAACTCGTCTTCAATATGAACATGTTCTAACGCATTTAAAATGTTAACACAATAGTAAATATTTGACCATTAATTTGTTTAAGAAATCCCCACTGGCAGAGATGCAGATCGTGACCCCAAAAAAATCTCTTGCGACCCAGTCTTTGGGAAACACTGCCCTACACGAGGGTCAACGCCCGGTTTGAATGAAAATGAATTGGAAGACGACGCTCCGCGCCGCTCCGCTGTAGTGAACATGCACCGTTAGTAGGCTATTTTGAGTTGTAAATGAACAGAAAAAAATATGCTTTTAAATAAATGTAATCTTTATAAATAAGTAGGCTATGCTTTTTTATATAAAATATACAGAAATATCAGTTGTAAAATGTAATTTAAATACGGACCCCTGCAACCAACGCAAGCAAGCACACCCTACAATTTCCCCAGAAATTGTACCCTCTCTAGTTAGTTGTGCATTGACTGAGAGTCTGGAAAGAGATCAACTCAAGAAGAGTTTCAATATCCTATAAAAAGTTAATACTCAGCCCTTCCTAATAATACAGTCTCAGCAGTTGGTGTATAGCAGAGAGGCTGGAGAGACTGACTTGTTACCTTATGCTCATGAGTTCAAATCCCCATTCAGCCTATTGTTGATGGCCAAACATTAAGTCGTTTTACTCTCGTTGGCCAAGTCTCAATCTTCTACAGTGTACATGTTTATAATATTTTGCGGAGGAACCCGCATCACTGCTTGCAGCTATATTTAGGGTTCCTCCGGTAGGAGGAAACCTATTGTTTTTGTTAGTATCCTTATTATTATTTTTCTTCTCCGCTAAATGGCCCAATAGCTCAAAATTTCTGGACCCAATTTTTTCCTATTTGGCCCAATGATTCAACAGGTCACTCATTACTCCCAGACGGCTAGTGGCTCATGTGCGCCCATAGGTGGCGCTATAAAACACGCCCAAAGTCTATGTGATTTCCCCAGCGCCGCATTACTCCAAAATGCCTGGAAATTGGTATACATGCCTTATTTCTCATGGGGAACAAAAAAGCCTCAAGGACCCATATTGTCAGACTTATGAATTTTCTTGTACTATCCAAATTTGGTACAACTTTCAAAACCCTTCTACTCATAAACCATGGACCCAATCGACTTGAAATTAGTTACAGATGTGTAGAATAACTGTCTTTACATAGGGTGACATGGAATAAGAAATTCAATACAAAATGTCTGAAAGAAGTGTATTTTTGTAAATGTCCAAATTGCCTCAATACTTTTTTTGTTGATCAATCAAATATAATTTTGACTGATTGTTTTTCCAACCTAATAGGGTTCAAGACGACATCAATCTCTAGTACCATAAACAATTTCACCTTGGTATGTCAATATATGATTCAATTCAATTGAATTGCTCCACAGTGCGCAAGCTACAAATTCTCACAGACTCATCCTGCCCCTTGACACTAGGGTGACCACCTGTCCCGCTTTGCGTTGTGTCGCACAACATTTTCACCCCTTGTTCCGCACGTCGCATATTGAAAATGCTGTGCTATACAGCGCAAAGAGGAACAGGTGGTCAACCTACTGACACGCGCGAGCTTGGCGAGACGCACACACATCCTTTCTGGAAATGGTGTGCTGACCAAGCCCCACCCTCACCCTCATTTCGCTTCCAATCGCAGCTCGCCGTTACGAATATAAATAATTTTTTGGCGGCCATTGTTGTTTTCAACTGGAATCACCTAAAAGATGTGTTGGAGGCAGCCACGTTCGGTAAGTCCTATTTTTACACATTTTAAGCTAGAATCAATGATTGGGTTCGTGAAAATACACTACTCTTGAATTATGGTGAAGGTTTGAGCACTTTGAGACTTTTGGATTGTGAGTTTGAAGTGACGGAAAACCGAACTCGAAAAGTAGCTAGCTTTTTCCCTCTTTGTAATTACTGAATCATGTAGCATCTCGACGAATTCATCGAAAAGGTAGAGGAGGGCAGCTTTTAGGAGAACAAGCAATTCCCCACAGACCTGTCGGCTCAGAATTTTGATTTGGGTCGAGAAAGTCTTTGTAATAAGCCTATGCGCCAGGGAGACCGCATAGGCTTAGGCGGCAGCCATGTTTTGGTCGCGTCATGTTCATAAGTTCACCATTCTACAGTTCGGTCGACACCAAGAATGTGTTTGTTACCAAACCTCGAGGAGGGAAGCCTTTAGGAGATGTAGGTATTGTGCTTGTAGCCAGATGCTCCGATTATTTTTGCGGTTTGTGGAAAACTTGCAAGTGGAGGGGGACTGCGTCCCGAGGGTTCACTGTTTTGACTTAGCCTCAATGACAGACTCGGCTCGCTCACTATCTGGCAGTGTGTAAACGATATCGTAATTCACTAAATTCTAGTCTTAAAACGTCAAGGAGGGCTGCTTTTTGTAGACAAGAGTCTACTGAAGATAGCCAGTATATAGGATCTTTCAAAACAAGCCTATTTCATTTGTCATTTTCCTGGGAAAGCGACCTATGTTAGCCAGGCTAGTTTCACTCGGTCAGCCTATTTTAAGGTCTCTGACAGTCAGAATCATTGTTTACAGGCAAAGTTCGAGCTGGTCTTTGGTCAGATGTATATATTGACCAGTTTAGATTTAAATACTCTTGCCAGAGCCTGGAATCGAGCCAAATGTTTTGAGTGACTTTGCATGGCCGGGTCTCCATCAGTTTAACACATTTGGATTCAAGCTTAAGTAATGCCACTGCATTTCACAGTCAAAACTGTAGTTTATGTCAAGTGTAGATGTAAAAAAAAAATCACAACTAACATGGATCCTTTATTCACTTTTACAGGTCTGGAGGGTCATGCAGAGGCCTGCTAAACAGAGTTCAACAGAGGATGCTGAGAGAAAAACTGATCCCTAGCTGGACAGAATCAGAATCAGGACAGCTTCTCTTCAGCCCTGACCCCAGGACAGCTTCATCCAGCTGGCCTTTCCTGACTGCCTGCCTGCAGGCCCTGCTTGCCCCTACCTGCAGGCCCTAATTGCCCCTTCCAGCAGGACCTGCTTGTCCCTGCCAGCAGGCCCTGCTTGCCCCTGCCTGCAAGCCCTGCCTGCAGGCCCTGCTTGCCCCTGCCTGCAGGCCCTGCCTGCCCCTGCCTGCAGGCCCTGCTTGCCCCTGCCTGCAGGCCCTGCTTGCCCCTACAGAGACAGACAGTCACCCCACAGACACAGACGCTCAGCAGACTGCTTTTTTGAGGACATTGATGAAGAAGGACAAACCAGCATGTTTTACTTTGATGAAAGTCTAAATGTTTAAGCCTTTCCATGTCCAAGCATGCCAAGCTGCTGACTTTTAGTGTCTTAAGAAATGAAACCAGTTCAAGTTATAGACTTTTGACCTGAATCCAATGATTGAATAAAAACCACTCAAGAGAAGTACTGCTTCTTGGATGATTTGTGCTCCACGTCAGTACATCTCACACATTTGCCTTTGTTTCCATGGGATTCATGGAATTGCTAGTTTCTGCTCCACCATTGTGTAATAAAAAATATGATTTAGGACAGTAATCAAATTGTTGTGTTATCCTTTGGCATTACACACATTTAGTCAATGTTCTTAAACTCAACCGATTATTGTCATTTTACCATACTGTTCATATTGAACAGACATCAGTGTTTGGGAAGATTACTGTATATTTCCACTTTTTATCTGTATTTCCATTGTAAATTTGGTCTTTAATTTCAATTGGAAGTGGTATTAAAAGGTCTTAAAAAGTCTTACATTTAACTTGTTTACACCTGTAGACACCCTGTGAAGCCCCCCCCCCCCTCCCCACTCCAGAGACAGTTGGTTACAGAGAGGTGCAGACATTAAGTAACATAGTTATGCCTTAAGAGTAGAGTAAAAAATAGAGACTAAATGTGTAAATGGATGTTGAAACTCAGTTCTCTGAGTTGGTGCATGTCATTTTAGGCAAAGGTGGTCTTTTAAACCTCTAGGTTTACAGTTTTTCTCCATTGGTTTAGCTAATTTCACGAAAAATAAATAACATTCTCAAAACAACACGTGCAAACCTCCAAACCGCTGGGCACTTGTTCACAGCAGATTGGAATTTTTCATTCCTTTAATCAAATTGCAATTGTATTAGCACACCCTTGTAAATGACAAGTGCAATTGCCTACAGTTTGCACACATTTCAAATGATTTCGCACATCTTTGAAATGGTTAGGTATAATTGCCTTCAATAAGGCCAACTATCAATTTAAAATATCTTGTTGGTATAAACTGACTGTTGTTTCTCAGTCAAGTGGTTGTTCTCTGCAAAACATATTGGCATAATTTCCTTGTGTACATCATCACCTGCACAATATTTCACTCCACTGTCAAAATCTTTCAGGCACATAATACCATGAAAAACATGGTATATACTATAATATGGATCTCTTGGATCATATGCTTACAGTCATTGTCAGGTGCAACTAGAACTTTACTAAACAAGGGGACACATCCGATCACCAATCACACAGTAAGTTTAGTTAGCTGACAGGAGCTATCCAGGAGTATAAATGCTTCCATCAAATATATAGAGCTTGTCCCAGGCGAGCTCAGGAGAAACATCACTGTTTGTGCTGCCATTTCAGAGAATTGTGGTCACCCACATTCCCAGTCTTGGCCCATACAATACCCAGACACTCCTTGTGTCCTTGGACTGCCTGCACTCCGATCTTATCCCTCTACATGAGAGGGGTTTGGTAGGGCCTCACTTTCTTACATTTGTCATTGTGTGGGACAATGTAAGCTTCCACCGTCGCCCACTCATCAGGGTTCACTGCCCATCAAAGAACGCTGATGGTGCTCTTATCACCTGACTCCCCATTCCTTAGTCCTATCCAGGAGGTTTTTTTCTGCATGGAGATGGAGGGTTTATGAGCATCGGGCTCAAAACCAGAGCTCCCTGCTCCAGACAATGGATGCTGCTTGTGATGATTTCACAGCAGATCAGTCTAGGGGATTGTTGCGGCATGCACAACGATTCTTCCCCTGTTGCATCTTAAGGGAGAACATCAGATGTGATGTCAATTAAATCTGTGGCCAGACAGACAGGAGTACGAGGATGAGCAGGAGAGTGAGGACGACAACTAGTGAAACTCCAGCTTTGCTTTACTTTTTTACTGTATGTGTTTTCTTCTTGCCATGAAATGCACCCTCTGCAACTCTGACTAGGAAAGGGTCACATGCCTGAAAATGACCGTGGTTACTCATACTAGTCCCCTCAGTGTACAATACGTAAGAATCATTTGATGCTGGGATATACAGAACAGACAATAGAGGGGGTGTATTTCATGCCAGGCTTACTGTAATGCACCCCCTGCTAACTCTGACTAGGAAAGTCTCACTTGCCTGAATCTTACTGTGGTTACTCATACTACTAGTGTAGGTTATACATAATGTTAGTTTTGATGTGCTTACAGTATTGTATGAAAGCATATTGCGCTGTACACATTTTACAGTAACCCTGATGTATGGCAATTACAGTAACAATTTCCATGGCAGTGTAAGTGCAATATGTGATGTGAAACCTTGTAGGCTACACGTGAATTACTGTAATCTTTTTTCTGTTTGATACACATTTACATTTAACATGTATTCATTTAGCAGACGCTTTTATCCAAAGCGACTTCCAAGAGAGAGCTTTACAAAAGTGCATAGGTCAATGATCCTAAACAACGAGATAGCCCCAAAAACATTGTGGTTAGCCAAAACATGAAGCATACATTACAGTATTGTTGCTTGCTTTTCTACAGGTACACTCTTGCACTTTTGAGGTTCATGTTGATTAGTTGTAACTTGTTTGGCTACATGCTCTTATGGTTTTTCTCTTTGGCACTTACTGTATTTGGGTTTTTCACAATGTATGCTTCATGTTTTGGCTACCCGAAATGTTTGGGGCTATCGCGTTGTTAAGATCAGTGACCTATGCACTCTTGTAAAGCTCTCTTGGAAATCGCTTAGGATAAAAGCATCTGCTAAATGAATAAATGTAAATGTACATTGAGACACATTGTATTCTGGAAAGAAAACATCTACTACAGTAACTGTAGCACAGTGCACAAAAGGGATATTTCTAAGGTCCACTGCCATACTGACAAACATCTAAACATTTTGACTACACAATGCCAAAGGGACTTTTCATTTTGGGGGCACTGACTATTTGTATGAGAAAAGGATTAGTTTTGACTGATAAGTTGTCTGTTTTAGGAAAGAGATTACCCTTTCCAGTGTTCCATGGTGTTTTGCTGAACCATCTGGGTTATTTTGGCAAATGTATTTAAAGGTTTGAGAATGTTCTCTTTTTTCTCGAGAGATGAGCCAAAGCAATCGAGAAGGAACTTTTCATGAGTTAACTGTTTTGGGTGAGATATGACCTTTTGAAGGTGATCTATGTAGTTGTGCTGAACCATATAGGATATTTCGCTAAATGCACGTGGAGCTTTGAGAATGTAATTTATGTTTCAAGAATTGAGCCAAAGCAATGGAAAAAAACTGTAAAAAGAATTCAGATTTGATTGGAACTCTCTCTTTTATACATTTATAGTTGGATTTGACATTTAACAGCCATTTAATTCATTAAGCAAGTTGTTTAACTCAAACAACCATAACACAGTACATATGGTATACAAAGCTGCAGTCAGATTTGGAGAAATTGTTAGCTTGGATGTTATCTTGCCATATACTTGGGGTCTTGATGATGATGCCCACACAGCTTCAAGGCAGAAAGACGCGTTCCATTTCAGGAGACTCCGAGACCTTAGCGCGTCACTAACATATCGTCATATCACGCAGTCGGAGCACAGCTAGATCATCAGCGTCAGCGCTCTTGGGTACCCAGCATCCAGTGTAACATGTCAAAAAACGCCAAAACTTGTGGAAAATAGTTTGGTAACAACAGCTATGCAAGGGATTTCAGTTGTTGCGTTTGTTCAGTTAGATGTTTGTAATATTATTGTTTGTTAGTTAAAATAATCTTGTTGGTCACCCTGAGAGTGCATGTTGTGTGGTTTAATCGGAAGTGAGAGTCGGTTATTGTACATCCATGTCCGCAAGGAGTTGATCGTGGGCTGTGCCATCAACCTTTTGCCAATGAGGCTATTCTTGATAGTAAATTTACTGTGGTTCTGGAAAGCGGTCTTCAAGCCATCTTTGAGAAATTCTGGAAACAGTGTTGTGACCAATGTGTTTTGACTGTAAGAGGCCATTTTTGGTCGTCATCTAAACCTCATGCGTCCTCTACATTATTTCTGCTTTGGCGTGACTTGCGCTGGGAGGGAGGTAAACAGCATGGATTGGGACAGTGTGCGGGCAGATGTATTTTTATATAGGGTGAAATGGAATGAGAAATGTAATACAAAATGTCTGAAATTGGTGTATTTATGTGAATGTCCACATTGCCTCAATATATTTGTGTCAATAAATCAAATATCATTTTGACTGATGGTTTTCAAACCTTATTGGGTTCAAGATGACATCACTCTGAAGTACCATCAACAATTTCACCTTGGTATGTCAAAATATGATTTAATTTGAGTAGTTTAAACTTTGGCTGATTCTAACAACTCTTACCACAGAAACAGTTCACTTTTTTATGCAGTAACTTAACATGACAATATTCAACACTGAGAATAACAATGGACAGGGACAGTGACCTGCAAAGTATAAGATTGTAGGTTTGAATCCAGACAGTCTTTTAGCCTGTCTTAAATTGGAATATCTGTTTAGTTAAACAGGATGACATCATTATGAAATACCATGCGCAATTCCAGTTTGAAATGTCAACTGCTTCTTAACCTTTGTCCCAAAGCTGACCAAAGCCAATACTTTGCCTTTTCTACTCTTTCATTCTGAACAGTTGGTGTGTAGCAGAGAGGATAGAGAGGCTGCCTTGTAACCTTATGCTCATGAGTTCAAATCCCTATTCAGCCTATTGTAGTTGGCCCAACATGAGGTAGTTTTGCTCTCTTGTTGTCAAACTCTTGACCTTCTACAATGTACATTTTTATAGTTGTTTGCCATTTTCGGAGGAACCCGCATTGCTGCTTGCAGGGTTCCTCCGTCAGGAGGACGCTATTGTAATTGTTGGTATTATTAGGGTTCCTCCGTCAGGAGGACCCTATTGTGTTTGTTGGTATTATTATTATTATTCTAGTAATTTATCTCATGAACACATTGGTAAAAAGTATTGAAATTTGGCATATTGATACAACATGCCACAACTACGGCCTAAACACAGACTGGCCCACATCAGACAATGGGGGGCGCCACAGGCCACGCCCAAATGTCCACTTTTCAGAGTGATTGCATTTCCACCCCATTGCTCCAATTCTTCTGAAACTTGCTGTGCATGCCTCATTTTTCTTGAGGGACAAAAAAGCCTCAAGGACCCATAAGGTCCACCATGATGGATTTTCCTGTACAGTGATAATTTGGGAAAATCTTCAAAATAGATCTCTTCCTACAAAAAAGGTCTAATTGACTTGAAATTTTGTACAGATATGTATCATTGACATATTAGAAAATGTTACTTAAGACAGTTGAATCAAATACAAAATGGCTGAAAGGGGTGTATTTATGTTAATGTCCACATTGCCTCAATACGTTTGTGTCACTAAATCAAATGTAATTTTAAATGATGGTTTTTCAAACCCAATAGGCTTTAAGATGACACCATCCTGAAGTACCCTGCAAAGTTTCACCTTGATATGTAAAAATATGACTGAATTACAGCTGTTTGAGCTTGGACCAAATCTGACAATGCTTGCCATTGGAGAAACATCTTATTTTATTATCCAGTTGATGACTGAACATGGCAGATTCCAGATCTGGCAATGGCTCAATTGGCTGAGATGCTGTGCTGATAAACAAAGGGTTGTAGGTTCGAAACAGGTCAGAGGACATTTTTATTTTTTTTGACAGAACGGTTTGTAGTGTTCCGGTCAAATCTCCGGTTGTAAAACATAGCTATGGGTGTTTATTTGAGCCCATAACAACACTCCGGTCATATGTTAAGCGAGACTGTGTAAACCACTGCAAAACAAGCCAGGTTTACAACAGTAGCTAGCTACTTGGAGTCTATGTATGGTAGTGTCAGATTTACAACCGAATTAGCTCGAATGAAGTATATTGATCATCAGACATCTCTCTGAAGTACCATAAACAATTTCACCTTGGTATGTCAAAATATGATTGAATTAGAGCTGTTTCAACCTTGGCTGAATCTAACAACGCTTACCACAGGAGAAACAGCTTACTTTTTTGTACAGTAACTGAACGTGACAATATTCAACACTGAGAATAGCTCAACGAGCTGGAACGGTGATCTGCAAAATATAAGGTCGTAGGTTCGAATCCAGCCACACTGTTTGAGTCTGTCTTAAATTTGAAAATATGTGGATGACATCGTTCTGAAGTACCATGTGCAATTTCACCTTGATATGTCAAAAGACTATTGAATTACAGCTGTTTAAACTTTGGCCAAATCGAACAAACCACGCTACAGGAGAAACAGCTTTTTTTTTTTTATACAGAAATTTACCTAAATTTCCCAGTCCTATGGGTAGCTCAAAGGGTTGAAACGCTGTCCTGCAAAGCGCAAGGTCACAGGTTTGCATTCAGGCACAGTCTTTTGGCCTGTCATAATTTTGATTACTTGTTTAGTTAAACAGGCAGACATCCTTCTGAAATACCATGCGCAATTTCATGCAATTTCACCTTGAAATGTCAACCGTTTCTTAACCTTTGTCCCAAAGCTGACCAAACACTAATACTCATATCATGCAGTCGGCACCCTTGGGTACCCAGCATGCAGTGCGGCATGTCAAAAAACGCAAAGACTTGTGGAAAATAGTTTGGTTTCAAAAGCCGTGCAAGGGATTTCAGTTGTAGTGTTCGTTCAGTTGGATGTTTGTAATGTTATTGTTGGTTAGTTATAATAATCTTGTTGGTCACCCTGATTGAGTATGTTGTGTAGTTTAATCGCACCAGAGAATCAGCTGCTATACAGTCATAGACTATTCAAGGAGCTGAATATGAGCGCTGTCCTAACTCAGTTGCCCACATGACTATTATTAATTGTGCATTGACTGAGAGTCTGGAAAGAGATCAACTCAAGAAGAGTTTCAATATCCTATAAAAAGTGTATACTTAGCCCTTCCTAATTATACAGTTTCAGCAGTTGGTGTATAGCAGAGAGGCTAGAGTGACTGGCTTGTTACCTTATGCTCATGAGTTCAAATCCCAGTTCAGCCTATTGTTGATGGCCAAACATTAAGTCGTTTTGCTCTCTTGTTGTCCAAGTCTCGATCTTCTACAGTGTACATGTTTATAATATTTTGCCATTTTGCGGAGGAACCCGCATTGCTGCTTGCAGCAATATTTATTATTATTTTTCTTCTCCTTGCTCCCCAATATCTCAAAAATAATTTTCTAAGTTGCCACATTGATATTACATCCAGGTGGGTACCCCCACACCAAATATGGGCCACATCTTAAAGCACAATAGGCTTTTAGATGACACCACATTGAAGTACCCTGCAAAGTTTCACCATGATAAGTGAAAATAGAGTTCAAAACCAGTCAAAGCCCAAAAATATTTTTTTTTTTACAGAACGGTTTCTAGTCTTCCGGTCAATCGTCCGGTTGTAAAACATAGCGATGAGTGTTTATTTGAGCCAATAACACTCCAGTCATCTGTTTAGCGAGACTGTGTAAACCACTGCAAAACAAGCCAAATTCATTAAAGGAACCTAAGGCAGGACAAATCGCCACTGATACTAGTCATGATTTGAAATTCCTTACATGACAAGTTATGGCACCCCAAGCAACCTTTTTAAAGCACTACGAGTAAGCTATTCTTTACAGCAGCAACCCAGTCATCCCGTTGTGATGACAATTACGGGAGCATATGCGACCAAAAAGGTCGCAATGTCCAGCCCTGGTAGTGTAATATTGTTGTGTCATACAATATCATACTATAATATTGTAATCTTGTTATCTAGTGTAGTGTAATATAGCGTAGTGTAATCTAGAATATCTCACAGAAGGTTTTTGCTGAGCTGTGGGTAAATGCCTTGGGGCTTCTCTGACGACTTCATCCACATCTGGAAGCATGATGGTCCAGTCCACAGGAGTCTGTCCCTTTCTCAGAGTCCTACCATCACACATCAGAGAGGGAGGGAGAATATAGAGTCAACAAGGGTCTGAAAGCACTATAGAGACATAATACTGTAGCTGGAAGCCATCTGTACAAAGTGCTTGTTGAGTTAGCTTTATCTCAAATTCCAGATCACAAACAGCAAATGTTTACTCCTCGTCAGGTCTGCAAACGCCTTTGTAAACCGAGATTTGTTAAAACGTTTGTTACAAACAAATCGGCTTGATGTATTGTATTCTGCTTGATTACTTTGAATCCTTTCTGACTTTTTCCCCCCTAAATCAGAATCAGAAGGAATTTTATTCGCCATGAGTGTTTGCACAAACAAGGAATTTACTTTGGCAGGGAGTGCATACATTAAACATATAGGAATATTGAAACTTAAATATGTGGACTTACTATACAAAGGAGCAAAGTCGAGCTAATACTAAGGGGAATACAAAATAAAAATATAAGTTGCCATAATTTACAATTTAACCTAAAAATACCAAAAAATACAATTGAGCTAATGTTGCACTGTAGTGAAGATACTGTTTTGATTGATTCATTGCACTGTGGCTGATCCATGATCTTCTGCTGTACTTTCTTTAGGCACTATTTGTACATTGCTTTGGATGAAAGCATCTGCTAAATGAATAAGATGTCAAATCTATCAACCCACGGCCGAAGATGACATTTAGCAGAAGCTCTTATATAGAGCAACTTACAGCAAGTACAGGGACATTCCCCCCAAGGCAAGTAGGGTGAAGTGCCTTGCTCAAGGACACAACGTCAATTGCACGGCTGGGAATCGAACCGGCAACCTTCTGATTAATAGCCTGATTCCTTCACCGCTCAGCCATCTGGTGTCTTGCAGCATTTTTGTTGACTGTCGTGTCGCAGCGATTTTAAAATGGGAGAACCAGCTGTAAACTTTGATTTCCGAAGTAAAAATGTTTGTGCTGACAGACTCCAAACCATACTTTTGACGTCTCACTACAAGCTTACCATACAAAGCAATCAATGTAGACATTATTGCATTTAGTGTTATGGTGTGATCGTAATCATACGCGATTCTAGGTTTTAAAACTGGGGCTGCAAAAGGAAGTGCATTTTTTTTTGCTTACAAAAACATGCTCAAAATTAAAAGTATATCTTAAAATGTTAAATTAATCATTAGAGTACAAGCCGAATACAGCCCACCCACACATTTTGACCAGCCCTCTGAACAACGCCAGAGATGTTTTTATTTTATTATAAAAACAAAACGGTTCACACTGATTAATCAGAATCAGAAGGTATTTTATTTGCCATGAATGTTTGCACAAACAAGGAATTTACTTTGGCAGGGAGGTGCATATATTCAACATAGATATTGGAACTTAAATATGTGGACTAACTATACAAAAGGAGCAAAGTCTAGCTTATACTAAGGGGGGGTCTAGCTAATACTAAGGGGAATACAAAATAAAATATAAGTAGCCATAATTTACAATCTAACCTAAAAATGCAGATAGTGCAAAGAGAACGATACAAGAGTGCAAATTGCAATGTGCAGGGTGTCATTGTGCAGATTGTGATTTAAAGTCAGTGTGAGTCCTTGGCCTTGTTAAACTGGCCAACAGCGGATGGGAAGAAACTGTTCTTGTGGCGTGAAGTTTTGGTCTTGATGGACCGCAGCCTTCTGCCGGAGGGGAGTAGCTGAAACAGGGAGTGTCCAGGCTGGGAGGGGGGAGGGGTCGGCCACAATCTTCCTCGCTCGCCTCAGGGACCTCGAGGTGTGCAGATCCTCGAGGGAAGGCAGATTGCAGCCGATCACATTCTCAGCAGTGCGGATGATACGCTGCAGTCTGCTCTTGTCCTTGGCAGTGGCAGAAGCTTACCAGATGGTGATAGAAGAAGTGAGGATGGACTCAATGATGGCTGAGTAGAAGTGCACCATCATTGTCTTTGGCAGGTTGAATTTCTTCAGCTGCCGTAGGAAGTACATCCTCTGTTGTGCTTTTTTGGTGAGGGAGCTGATGTTCAGTTCCCCCTTGAGGTCCTGGGAGAGGATGGTGCCCAGGAAGCGGAAGGACTCCACGGTGTTGACTGGGGAGTCACTCAGGGTGATGGGGGTGAGTGGGGCTGTGTTCTTCCTGAAGTCCACAACCATCTCCAGTGTCTTAAGAGCATTGAGCTCTAAGTTGTTCTGGCTACACCAGGTCACCAGGTTGTCAGCTTCCCACTTGTAGTCAGACTCGTCCCCGTCAGAGATGAGCCCAATGAGGGTGGTGTCATCTGCAAACTTCAAGAGTTTGACAGACGGATGACTCGAGGTGCAGCTGTTGGTGTACAGGGAGAAGAGCAGAGGAGAAAGGACGCAGCCCTGGGGAGATCCGGTGCTGATGGACCGGGAGTCAGAGACTTGTGTTCCCAGCCTAACGCACTGCTTCCTGTCAGACAGGAAGTCTGTGATCCACCTGCAGGTGGAGTCGGGCACGTTCAGCTGGGAGAGCTTGTCCTGGAGCAGGGCGGGGATGATGGTGTTGAAGGCAGAGCTTAAGTCCACAAACAGGATCCTGGCGTAGGATGCTGGGGAGTCCAGATGCTGTAGGGTGAAGTGGAGGGCCATGTTAACGGCATCATCCACCGACCTGTTGGCTCTGTAGGCAAACTGCAGTGGGTCCAGGAAGGGGTCTGTGATGGATTTGAGGTGTGCCAGCACAAGGCGCTCAAAATACTTCATTACCACAGAGGTCAGGGCGACGAGTCTGTAGTCATTAAGTCCTGTTGGCCTTGGCTTTTTGGGCACAGGGATGATGGTGGATGACTTGAGACAGGCTGGCACATGGCATGTCTCCAGGGAAGTGTTAAAGATGTTTGTAAACACAGGAGACAGCTGGTCAGCGCAGTGCTTGAGGGTGGCTGGAGAGAGTCCAGCCCAGCTGCTTTGCGGGGGTTCTGCCTCTTGAAAAGTCTGTTAACTTCACCCTCCTGAATGGAGAGAGTCGTCACAGTGGAGGGGGGGAGGGGGGAGGCCTCCTGAATGGGAAGGGGTAGTTCAGGACTGTCCAATTGTCTTTCAAATCTGCAGTAGAACTTGTTCAGGTCGTTGGCCAGGCGGGAGTCGTTAGTGGAGTGGGGGGCTCTGGGCTTGTAGTTGGTGATCTGCCTTAGTCCTCTCCAGACAGAAGCAGAGTCGTTAGCAGAGAATTGACGCTTCAGTTTCTCAGAGTACAGTCGTTTAGCCACTCTCACCGCCTTGCTAAACCTGTTCTTCGACTCCTTGAATCTGTCTCTATCCCCACTCCTAAAAGCTTTCTCCTTGACTGACCTCAACTTTCTGACGTTACGCAGACGTGAACACATCCCAGTCAGTACAGTCCAAGCACGCCCGCAGATCCTCCATAGCCTCACTGGTCCACTGTTTTGATGTCCTCACAACAGGTTTACAGAGCTTTAATTTCTGCCTGTATGCAGGAATCAGATGGACCATGGTATGGTCAGAGTGGCCCAGTGCTGCACGAGGGATGGCGTGGTAGGCTCCACTGACTGTAGTGTAGCAGTGATCCAGAGTGTTCACTTCTCTGGTTGGGCATTTGATGAATTGTCTGTATTTAGGGAGCTCGTGGCTGAGATTACCTTTGTTAAAGTCGCCGAGTACAATAACAAGGGAATCCGGGTTTGCTCGCTCCACACTCAGAATCTGGTCGGCGAGCGTGCGTTGGGCATCTTTAACCTGTGGGCCAGGCGCCATGTAAACTCCGACCAAAATGAGCGACGCAAATTCTCGTGGCGAGTAAAAAGGTTTACAGATTATAAAAAATTCCAGATCCGGAGAACAATGTTGCAGAATCACTGTCACATCTACACACCAGCCACTGTTAATGTAGAAACAAATACCACCGCCTTTGGTTTTGCCAGAGTGCAGTGTCCCGATCAACTCTCACGAGTTGAAAGCCTGCCAGATGTAAGGCGGTGTCAAATCGCACAGCCATGTCTCCGTGAAGCACAAAACCGAAGATGAAAGAAAGTCTCTGTTTTTCACCATCAGTAGCTGAAGTTCGTCCATTTTATTGCACAGTGAACGTACGTTGGGGAGGAAAAAACTTGGAAGCACTGTTCGGATTCCACGTCTGCGTAGCCGAACTAGCGCTCCCGCTCGCTTTCCCCTTTTACGGCGTTTCACTGCATGAGCAAACCCTAGCGCGGCACTGGCTAGAATTCCCACAAAATCTGCCGCTGGAAGCAGAAAAGTGGGAAATAAGTCCACAGGAGTTGTGGTCCTTATGTTCAGAAGTACTTCTCTTGTTAGAGAACCCCGGAGATCTTGGCAGAACACTGAATTAACAGACAAAACAGGACAAAACAGAGCGCACTTCGCAACCACGCCCGCCCTCACCGGCGCCATCTTGCATATCAAACAGGTCTATAGCTTGCACTTTTATTAAACAAACTAAATGGCCATGTTATTTATCTTATTTACACGAAGGCATGTCATTTCTGTCTCTACATCAGTGGTTCCCAAAGTGGGGTTTGCGACCAGCGAGGGGGGGGGGGGGGGGCGCGAGTAATTTCCAGAAATCAAGGAACATTTTAAAACAATTACAAATAGCATATTTTAGCAAAAAAAATCACAAGCTAAAAGTAGTAGTTAAATTAATGCATGCAAATAAAAAACCATAAGCCTTTTAATTGTCCATTCTCTGTAAGTACGGCAAACTATCTGACATCAAACCAGGAAGACGCATTAGTTGAACTGTCAGGCGACCGAAAGTTGAAAGCAGCGTTCTCAGCCAAGACACTGGCTGAGTTTTGGATTTCAGTGGGAATATGGCCACGGGAACTAAGGGTGCTTCAGCACCCCCTGACGCCACGAGAATAAAAAATTATATATAGTCATATATATATATGACTTGAAAATCCATCACCGCGGCACAGCCCCGCAGTAGCGGACTGGTCATCGGGAGCACCGGGAGAAGAATAACGATGGAAAACCAGGCTAAGAAACATAAGGGTGGGGCTGAAAAATTGAGACAAAGACATCACGTTCACTAGACAAGGTTTTACCAAAACAGCTATGTGTATTTTACAGAAAGCTCATAAACTATTTTGCGCTCAAATAAAGGCCAAAACTATCAAACTCCCGAACTAGCATCACATCAAACACAGAATGTGCATGCATTAGCAGGTTAGCTGTGGTGGCGTATACGAAGGCCGGTTCTGGTGGGCCGGTCTGGATCAAAGTCCAGGGCCTATTTTTACTCCCACGTATACGTAAACCACCTCCGTGGATGCGGGGTCGTGCGTCACTGGCACCATTATTTTAGGGGTCGTGGCTGAAATGTTTGGGAACCCCTGCTCAACATGGTCGGTCGCCCCCCAAAGCTGTAAACCTAGGGGAAACACTGTTCTTAATATGTGTTGTCAATATTGTCAATTAAAAGTCAAAACTTTCTTACGAAGAATGTTTGTAGCAGTAATGTGAGTTATTTCAGGAAAGAATTATGTGACCGGTTTAGCCATTCGTTACAGGCAGCTATGACAGTAGTAGCATTGTTTAGCCTCGATTTTAGCAGATTTATGTGCAACTTGCAAAAACAACATGAACTAGCTAGATTGTGTACACTTTGAGCGTTTTTTTTGGTTATGGAGGTATCCAGCCATAGCGCCAGCTACTTTTGGAGGAGGGGAATTCCGTTTTTTAAAAATGTTCCACAACTAGAATGGTCATTTTAATAAAAATATGATATTTCTAATCTGTCTTCTGTTTTACATTGCCCACAGATTTGTGGATATTAACATTTTTCCTCCATCTTGTAATTAAAGTGGTTAAAATGTAGTTGTCTGATGAGGTATGGTGGATGGAGACCGAGGTGAAGTTGGTTTCATATTCGACATTCATCTCACATTCGGAAGACGCTACTTTGCGGCGTCGTGTTAGGGACCGGGTGAAAACTACCCATAACATTTTTGAAAATTGTGACTTTTATAAAACATTTACATTTACATTTATTCATTTAGAAGACGCTTTTATCCAAAACGACTTCCAAGAGAGAGCTTTACAAAGTGCATAGGTCACTGATAATAACAACAAGATAGCCCCAAAGCATTGCGGGTAGCCAAAACAAGCACACATTGTGAACAACCAAAAATAAGTGCCAAAGGGAAAAATTATGTATTAACATGTAGTTAGCAAGTTACAATTTAAACAACATGAATCTGTAAGTGCAAGTGTACCTGTAGTACAGTAAACAGTAAAAAAAAAATATAAGATTAACTAAAAAATAGAATACAACAGTTTAAATCAGCTACCACTAACCAACAAGAGCAGCAAGTCTATAAGTGAGTCATTACGATCCTTGAGGAAACTAGCATTGGATTCAACAAACCATTCCTAAGTACCGTTGTACTCCCGGAACAAGTGCGTCTTGAGCCTTCTCTTGAAGGTGGAGAGACAGTCTGTGTCTCTGATGGAGGTGGGGAGTTGATTCTACCTCCATCCTCTGCCAGGCAGGAGAAGAGCTTGTGTTGGGACCGGGCAGTATTGAGCGGTGGGACCACCAGGCGGTTGTCTGAAGAAGACCGTAGGTGGCGGGTGGGGGTGTAAGGCTGCAGGATAGACTTGATGTAGTCGGGTGCAGTCCCGTTCACTGCTCGGAAGGTCAGTACCAGGGTCTTGAATCTGATGCGGGCCGTGATGGGTAGCCAGTGGAGGGAGATGAGGAGTGGGGTAGCGTGGGAGCGTCTGGGTAGATTGTTGACAAGGCGGGCCGCTGCGTTCTGAATCCTCTGAAAAGGGCGGGTTGCGCATGCTGGGAGACCGGCGAGCAGCGAGTTGCAGTAGTTCAACTTGGAGAGGACAAGTGCTTGGACAAGCAGCTGGGTGGAGTGCTCAGACAGGTATCTCCTGATCTTCAGGATGTTGTAGAGGGTGAATCTACACGACCGGGAGACCACAGCAATGTGGGCCGTGAGGGAGAGCTCGTCATCCATGGTAACCCCAAGGTTCCTGGCAGAGGATGAGGGGGTCACCGTCGCAGATCCCAGGGTGATTGAGAGGTCGTGGGAGATGGAGGGTTTGGCCGGGATGATGAGAAGTTCTGTTTTGGCGAGGTTCAGCTGGAGGTGGTGCTCGGTCATCCAGGCAGAGATGTCTGCGAGGCAGGCCTCAATCAGAGCTGAGATCCCCGGATCAGTCGGGGGGAACGACAGGTACAGCTGCGTGTCGTCAGCGTAGCAGTGGTAATAATATTTAATATTTTTATGAATATTAAACCTCAAACGAACAGCAGAGTATTCCAACAATGTCTGGTATACTTCCACAGCCTTTACTTTCTTAAAAAAATATGTATAAATTCTCTGAAAATAGAATGACATCCTCATGAATCTCATTTTTTTTTTAATTGTGTCAAAATCGCAAATATACACCAGATTATTCTAATCATGTCTGACCTAGTTCCACACCCTTTACTTTTTCAATAATGTTTTTAAAAGAATGATAGAAAATCGCTAATCTCTGAAAATAGCATGAAATCCTTGGTAATCTTTTTTGTTTTGTTTTTTGAAATTGCTAATCTCTGAAAACAGCATTAAAGCTGTGCTAAACAAAATTCTGACCAATGATCATACAGCTGCAGGTCGACCAGGAGCTAGTCTGTGGTTTGATTGTGACAGCATAACCAACGTGTATTTGCACCAATATGCTTTCCACCAAATGTATCAGAGGACAGCCAGGGAGATGGACAGGAAGGGACCAAGAACTCTGTGTGGTCTGTCATGAGACCAAGTCAACTCGGGGACTAGGTGCAACATTGTCACACAAACAACCAGGCTGATGTTGACAGCTCAACCCCTCCACACCACAGGGGAGGTTAGATGGGCAACAGTGAGAAGTATAATTCGAGAATGCAAAGCGACAAATAAGTTACAATGACAGTATGGGTGAGGTCCCCACCAGTCAAGTGTGATTTAGTGCAATAGTTAAGCAAACTAAAGAGTTTTTGATGTAGCCCTAAACGCCAAGACAGCACCAGCCACCTTAGATTAGAAAGGGTGGACCGAACAAAAGATCGGAGTATTTTGCCTTTTTAGGGCCCCAGTGGGGGACTCCAAAGTGCTGCTGGGAGACTTCAACGAGTATGTGGAAAATAACAGGGACACCTGGGAGGAAAGGCCTCCATGATCTGATTCCGAATGGGTGTTTGTTGTTGTATTTCTGTGCTAGTCATGGATTATCTATAATAAACACCATGGTCGAACATAAGGATGCTCATAAGCGTACGTGGTACCAGAGCACCCGAGGCCAAAGGTCGATGATTGATTTTGTAATCATGTTGTCGGATCTGAGGTTGTATGTTTTGGAGTTTTCAACCTATCACCATGTTGTGGTGAGTGGGGTCAGGGGGTGGGGGAAGACTCTGGACAGACCTGGTAAACCCAAGCGAGTAGTGCGGGTGAGATGGGACCGTTTGGAGGAGGCCCCTGTTCGCGAGATCTTCAACTCACACCTCCAGCGGAGTTTCTCAGGTATCCATGCGGAGGTTGGGGGTATTGAACAGGAGTGGGCAATGTTCAAAGCCTCCATTGCTGAAGCCGCGGTGGAGAAATGCAGCCTCTGAGGTAGTCACTGAGGTAGTCAAACAACTCCACAGTGGCAGAGCCCGGGGATTTTTGCTCTTCTTGGGCGATTTAATCCCTGTACATCCAAAGCGAGAGTTGTGTCCAGGTCCTCGGCACAAAGTTGAGTTTGTTCCGAGTGGGGGTTGGTCTACGATTTTTGACAAGTCTGAAAAAGTTATTGAGATTAGTGAGGATTTCATGCTATTTTCAGAGATTACCGATTTTCTATCATAAAAAAAAAGCTATTGAAAATGTAAAGGGGGTGAAAGTATACCAGACATGATAAGATTAATCTGGTGTATACTTGAGATTTTTTGACAAGTTTGAAAAAAGTATTGAGATTAATGAGGATTTCATGCTATTTTCAGAGATTAGCAATTTTTTTTATCATTCTTTTAAAAACATTATTGAAAAAGTTAAGGTTGTCGAAGTAGACCGGACATCATTAAAATAATCTTGTGACAGTTTGAGGTTTTATAGCCATAGAAATATTGTGAAACACATACATTTTCTAAATTGTATTTAGTTTTCACCCGGTCCCTAACTCGACGCTGCAAAGTAGGGTCTTCCAAATGTGAGACAAATGTCGAATATGAAACTAACTTCACCTTGCTTGGATGGAGAAGATTTTTGTATAAAAAAATGGCTGCCTGAAATCACCTTGATAAAGGATGATTTGCCTTAAGTAATCATATATTTATTCACATCATAAAAATCCCCTAGTTCGCCTCTTCAATATGGTATAAACAGTTAAGGTGTATGGTTTAATATGAAAATTCAGAAAATATGAATATGCATATGAATATCATATTTTAACAGCATGGAATGTTCAGAATTTTGGCTTAACAGGAAACAAAACCAAAACACAAGCAAAATAGCCTTAAATTTGGGTTAGGGTTTTTCACAATGTGATTTTGAAAATGTTAAAATACTGGGTGATTAACTTTTTTTAAGGGTGGGGAAAAAAATAAAATAATATAGGTTGTGCCTTATCAAAGGCAGAAACACAAAATAAGTATGCTATGGTTGCCAACTTTCATGTATTACAAAGGACTTCCCCTATATATTGCAGAATGTTTTCCTCCCACACTGGTAGGAGGAACAAACTGAAACTTTAATTCAGTGCAGTTCATCTTTATTAATTTCCAGAGGGCATCCTGGTTGCAGCATAACACGGAAAACAACAATCAATTCCATACATTTTTATATATTAATTTAGCAGACGCTTTTATTCAAAGCAACTTCCAAGAGAGAGCTTTACAAAAGTGCACAGGTCACTGATCATAACAACGAGATAGCCCCCCCAAACATTGCGGGTAGCCAAAACATGAAGCATACATTGTGAATACCAAATAAGTGCCAATGGGAAGAACCATAAGAGCATGCAGTTAAACAAGTTACAATTAAACAACATGAACCTCAAAAGTGCATGAATGTACCTGTAGAAAATCAAGCAACAATAATATAATTCACAGCAAGTACAAGAAGTTAAATCAGTTACAACTAAACAAGCAACAAGTCCCTCAATAAGAGTCATTGTGTTCCTGGAGGAAACTACCATCAGGTCCAGCAAATCATTCCTAAGTACCGTTGTACTCCCATAAAACCGAGACAAAAACAAACACATCAAGTAATTACATGTATTCCTACTAACATTAGCTATAATTTAAATGCTTTATAGCTGAGGGGATATAAAATGATTTGTCTCACTGATAACAGTTCTAAAACGAATACCAGAGGGAACAAGATGAAACTCATGGTGCATGGGGCAGGGAATAATCTGTCAATACACTCTTGGTTTTTCCAACACTTGCCTTTGTCTGGGCCAAGCTCCTCTGCTTCTTCACAGTTATTTTACTTCCCTGATTTACCATCCTCTTCACAGAGTATTTTTCATGTTTATGGCACTAAACCAGTAGCCTGATCCTAACCAGACCCTCGTACATTTCATTTGTACAGAGGGTCTGGGATCTCTCGATTGACAAACGTTAACTTCCTTGAGGGCGGGTCCTCTGTTGAAGTTTAAAACTATTGGAACCGCCCAGAGCCACTCTGATTTGCCTTAACCAATCGCAAGCGTTTGCCTTAGCCAACTCCTTCACCACTACTGTAACGGAGCTAGATGCCTAGCTGGAAAATCAAACTTTTCAAGAACCCCGTGGGGAGGAGGGCCACAACATCATGGCCACCAACAAAACTCAGCAAGGAATGTTCTTGCTCCGGCTTTAAGCTATATTCGGCAGCGTTGCCACAACCGAAGAATAGTTTCGCTCGCATCTTTCTCCGCCGCCATTACTGAACTACTCAAACAAGTGTACAACATTAACGTCATCGTTCTCAGCCACTCCCTCTGTTCGCTGATTGGACCTACAAACAATTTGTTTCTGGAAACCGACTTCAGAGCGTAGCTCCCAGACCTAGTACAGAAGCAAAATCCAAATTGAGCGGAGGTACATAGGAGGGCAGAGCCAGGCTACTAAACCAGCACACCAGTGAAAAATATATAAACAAAATTACATTGAATCTATAAAACAAACACATCAATGTTTAATCCATGTTAAAATACCCTAGTTTCCTCAAGCAATCTGTCTTTAATGCCCCCTTCTACATGAAACATCAGTATTTGGGGAAAAACACAACCTCCTTTGTTCCGTATATTGACTGCCAGGGCTCGACATTAAGGCTTGTCCGCTTGTCCGGGACAAGTGGATTTTTTTGTAAGGCAAATGGAAGACAAATTTACTTGCCCCACTGGACAAGTTAAAACTCAAACAAAATACAATTTTACTTCACGTTATATGCCACTCATTACATTTATTTTACCGAATTCTGCATTCGCAAAACACAAAAAAGGGGCTTCGTCCTAAGATCTCTACAGACCGTGCAGCTAATTTAATGCTCAACACTTGAACGGGGGCTTATTAAATTAAAGAGGAATTATTTACTGTGTCGTCTGTTACACTATCAGGGCTTGGAAATACTGTGACTTGTTAAAGTAGGCAAATGTGAAGTGTATGTGGGCCAAACTGTGGATCATTTATCATTGCTTTGGAACAAAATGCATTCAATGACTACATCTTTCAAATTACATTCATTCTTTTCTCACTTCAACACAACAACTGCCAAAACTCTCTGTACCCACAGGCCAATTTGCACATGCTTACATGCTGTTTTCAAAACTGTTAAACTTCAGTTCAAAACCAGGACATTATACAAAACCGAATAAGACAGAAATTTGCTACATTTCTACAGTAATATTGTAATGAAATACATTTCGAATCAAAAAATGTAATGCTATAAAAATAATTGGACCAACCACAGCTGATTCGTATTGTAGCTGAACACCTACATAGGTGTTACTCATTCAATTTCATTACAAAAGGAGACAATTTCAGAATGGTTTTGTATTGTGATGTAAACACGGACCCAGAGATAAAGAAGTGGCTGAAAGAGGAAGAAGAGTGGCTGGGAGGACCAGTGTTTCCCACACATAGACTAATTTGTGGCGGTGCGCCACAGAATCAACACCGGCCGCCACACATTGCGTTTCGTGAAACATTTTTTTTATCGCTATTTAGGTTAAAACACGCAGCGTATTCGTTCAGCTGCATTTCCTTTCCCCTGCCCTCCCTCCGTCTCTCTGTCACTCATTCGTCTTTCTCACATATGCACAGTCACAACGTCAGCACACGTTAGCAACAATGCATACATTCGCCGTTCTAGTAAGACTGAAAGCTATATCAGCGAGCTTTCAGCATTAGTGCCGTAGCTAAAAGTCGAGGGAAGTTGAGGCTACTTTTCGCTAGGTACCTTACTCGAAGGTTCCCCTTCGTTCTTTTGGTGAGAAGTCTCAGGAGCTACAGTAGCTACTTAAAACTTGCGTGCAACTTAATTAATGTAATGCGGAACTACTGTTAGATACTCGTGTTCTTAGGAACACTTCATCTGTAGCCCCGCCTTAGCTCTGATTGTCGCCGCCACCTGTGTAGCCGAGCTGTGCCTGAATGAGTCAGAGATAGCTAGCAGCAGCACTAAAGACGAAGATGGCGAGTGGTGGCGACACACACGAGCTAGAGGACCCGCCGACTTCGGTTTCCCAGTCACTTAACGCTACTCTCGTACAGGCTAGAGTGTACTGGATAGGACAAGGACTTCGTGAGGAGGTATTCTATGTACTTAATAAATAAGAGATGCTGTATTTTCAGTTGTATTACTCTTATTTCGTTTACAAGTTACATATGGAGTCTGGAGATTATGTGGGGTACTTACTATTTACTACTTTACACACTTCACACTGTTGCAGCTAGCTCAGGGGAGAGACTGTAAGTGATTGGAGACATACACAATTAAAAAAAATTTGCTTCAAGTTCTCAGTGCTCCAGACAGTTTTTTGAGACAGTTTTTTTGTGCGACCTACAAATTTGGAATGTATTGGGTGTGCACAAAATCAGCACATGTTAGCAACGACTCATAGATACGACGATCTGGATATCTGGATTAGCATCTGCTAAATAAATGACTAATGCACGTTCTAGTAAGAAAGCGATATCAGCAAGCCCTCAGCATTAGTACTGAGCTAAAAGTCTAGTAAAGTTAGGCTATTTTTCATGTCTTAATACTTATTTAGTACTAGCGTTGCTGCTACTGTATCCCTGCCTGTGTTTGCGCTGTTGCTCAGCAAGTAGCCTATCATGTCGTGGTGTAGGAGGACTGATCGACAAGCGCATCATACATTTAAGACATTTAGCTAAGACTTGCATGTACAGTAGTTAGTCTGGAGCCCTGCTTCTGCATTTTTGTTTTGCTTTTCCCCCCATTGTACCGAACTCGTACCGAACTCGTACCGAACTCGTACCGAACTCGTACCGAACCGTGATATCTGAACCGCGGTATGAACCGAACCGTGACTTAAGTGTACCGTTCCACCCCTATTCTAAACAGTAGACAGGTGTCCTGGTTTTACAATAAAAAGACATTGTATAATGCTACCTGTTGTTAGTGTTTTTTAGGTCATTGTTTTTTGGGTGACAAAGTGTGTTTGTTGGCTGTCAACCATTGCTAATGTTATGGAAGAATGAGTTGATTTGAGACATGTATGAAGTGATTTGGTAGTTTTAGTGTATTTTGAATGTGAAATTAACTGCTGTGCCAAGCTGAAAGTTGGTTAGGAGAACTGCGTAAAGAGTTTTGAAAACATGATTTAAGTATTGAGAAATGCGCCCTAGCGCCCCTGTATTACACTTCTACATGCCCACTCTGTCACTGTATTAATATCATCCTATTATGGCAGGAATCTTGCATATGTACGCAACAAATGTTTTGCGTTCACAAAGGCACTGTAACTACAGTTAGTTGAAAACTAAAAAACTAACTGGCACAGACTCAACTTCATCACTGAATATTTATTTTCTTACTTGGCCAAGGATGTCGTATTAGGAGCCCATCGAGAGAAAGCTTGGGTTAGCTCTATATCCATCGGGCTGTTAAGGTAGAAAAGCGCTACATTGATGTAGTGTATTTACTATCACCACATAGCAGCTGACGTTACCTAGTTACCCACATCACTAACTGTAGTGGATTTACTATTCAGCAAACATATTTCATTAGAAATAGGCTAGTCAGGCTTTTAACAGCTAACATTAGCTAAATAGCTAGCCACATGACTAACAGTAGTAGTGGCTAACTATTCAGAAAATTATTTGAGCTATTTGATTAGAAATAGAGAACGTAAAATAGTGAATGTATGAGAGATCTGTCTAACCAGAAGAAAAGCAACATGGGCCCTATACTATTTAGTAGTGATGTGTCATTTGTGAACGATTCGTTCATTTTGAACAAATCATTAGTATGACTCGGGAGCAACGGGTAGTCTCAGAGAGCGATTCGTTCATTTTCTTGTGTCCGAGAAAAAAAGAAAGTTAAAATAACAAAACCTATAATTATCACTTGTGAACGAATATCATTCACGTCTTACTATACCTAGTCACGCGAAAGTGAATCAAGTAAACAAATACCAAGTTTCCTCTTCTGAGCCTATGCAAGTCACGTGAAAAATGACCCAAAGACTCTTACCCGAAGACTCAGTCAAAATGAACGAATAATTTCTGTTTCATCTAGCTACGCGGTACTGAGCCTATGCAGGTCACGTGAAAAATTTCCAAAGACTCATACCCGGTAGATGAACGAATCATTGATGCGAAGACTCAGTTGGCAGAAGAACGAAACATTGATCTGAAGACACGGTTGGGAGGTGAACGATTTGTTCATCTGCCGGGTACGAGTCTTTCGATCGTTTTTCACGTGACCTCACATCAAAACCTTGACTAGGTCTTAAGTTCGGGTGCGCCCTTTTATCGCCTCTGCTCCTGCACTCTGAAGTCTGCTGGTTGTCCTGGGGCAAGGTCCTCACCCGCCTGTGTGACTTGCGTGAGGGAGTCCTCCTGTTTCTCGCCTAAATCAACTCTCTGTTGGTGAAACACATGGAGGACATGAACTGGGTGGCAAGGTTGGCCTATTTGTCTGATATCTTTGAAAAGATAAATGTACTCAACACTTCTCTGCAGGGAAAGGAGTGCCATGTATTTTTGGTACATGATAAAGTCAAGTGTTTTTTTTTTGGGGGGGGGCACCATCGATACTTTCTTGAGCAATTAAATATATCTCTTGTTCTGGCTGTTATGTGATATGCATGCGTAAAAAGAGCATACTATTTCTATACAAAAATAATATCTGCATTATAATTATTATGACTATGATGATTTTTCATTAGGCTATTTTTGGTGCCCACTCAACACTTGGTGCCCTAGGCGCAATGCGCGTGGCGGGAGCGGCGGCACTGCCTATGTTGATCCCATTTGCTCGACAACAGAATTGGAAACAACTAACGTTATCATTTCAAATGATATTTCGTCAATCTGTTGAAAACAGTGTTGTGCAGACACAATAGATTTATTTGTAGGGCAATTCCAGCGTTATGGATGTGACATTTGTACTCAAAATGACAAGAAATGTATCAGTAAAAGAAAGCTTCTTACAATATTTAAATTAGTCATGCATATTCTGAAAGTACTCAATGGGTAGAATAAAGGAGGAAAACAATTTTTTGCAAAAAATATTTTTCAGACACAAAATTATTACAAAAACACCTGCGTTATGGATGTGACGAGAAATGGCAGTCATTTTCTGGAGACTGTACTTTTTTCTGTAACTCTGTGAACCCTTAAGTCTAATGAAGAAAGTTTGATATTGACATGATCATGGAGTTTTAGGTGAACATAAAAATAGCCATTTTAAAACATTTAGTCTTTTATGCAGAATTTTATGAGGAAAAACCTGCGTTATGGATGTGACATTATTCTGTTATGGATGTGACGTGTCTGAAATACACACAGAATCTGTTGGGAAATCAAGAATCAAACTTTCACAGCGCTTTTCTCAACATCTAAAATAAATTGTGAAATAGTTTTAACATTAAGAAAACCATCTGAAATGTCACTGGAGATTTTCAAGATGGCCACCAAAATAGCATTGATAATGACATTTTGGGCCCTATTTTAACAATCTGAAACGTAAATATAAAAAAGTGAAAAGCAAGTGACGTTGTGGGCGGGACTCCGGCGCTGTTGCTATTATACTGGCGGGATAAATGACTGCGCCTAGCGCAAATCTAAAATGGGTTGGTCTGAAGTAGCTACATTACTCATAGGTGTGGTTTGAGCTTAACGTGCAATAAACCAATCAGAGCAACATCTCACATTTCCTTTAAGAGCAGGTGCGCTTGTTATCTTGCGGATTGCTATTATAATGGAATTTGCCACAATTGTTAAAAATCAAGTTCAGATACAGAAACTCATGAAACTCTTTTCAATCATTGACATGGAGGAAATGTAATGCAGCTTGCAGGAAAAGGAGCCTGGCCTCGCCAGTAGTGCGCACGGGCCAAGCATGCACACTTATAATAGCATCTGAATAACGCGCCATTGACTTTAGACTAACTTTTTCCTGGTCTGTGGCGGAATTGTTTTATGCAAACTGCAAAATAACACCAAGGAACGTTTGCGCCGGAACACGCCCCCTTTTTTCGCTGAACTGCCCTGGGAGCGCAAGTTCCTTCCCTAATTTACCGACGTGCGTCTGTGAAGGGAAAAGTCTGCTTTCCGTTGAGTGCAAAATAGGAATGATACTTGCGTCAGTGTACAAAGTCAATTGCGCTGGGTACAAGAAAAGGACCCCTTATCTTTTTTTAGATTGAGTTGCTGTCAAATTACTATTATAAAAATTCAGAATGGTCACAATCATCTTTAGCTGTGAATACTCTTACACAGTCTTACAAATGATTTTGAGTAATACAAAAAAGTATTTTTTTAAATATTATCTCTTTTTTGGGAAACCAGCATTTCGGATATGACGTTTGAACGTCATGGATGTGACCCGTCTGGACCAGTCTTCTGCAAATTACATAAAACGCCTACATGAATAGTGATTTTCAACATTAAACTATTAATTCAGAAACTGAAATTAGAAACATTGAGTTAGAAATAAACTGTGTGAAATACCCCCAAAACACAGTCAATGACCCCTTTAAGACATCTTTGATCGAAGCTGTCAATTCCACCTCAGCTTGATCCGACAGGTAGCGCGAGCAAATTACAGAGCGCCGCCTTAAATGCCTGAACCAATCGAGTCCCTCGAGCACTTTCGAGTTGCCTCTCTAGTAGGAAGTAAATATTACAAACATGGAGCGGGGATCGAGAATGGGATCGAGGTTATGGCAAAGACAGTTACGACAAGACAATTAGGCGACTCGAAATTTCAGTATCACTGGAGAAGATGGCGATCGTTGAAGATATATGTTTAGGCTATATCATGTTACCCATGATTCCGACTATAATCATGACTGGAATGTCTGTTTCACTGAAACACGTCGGTGAAAGGAGGTTATAACAGCCGAAAACACGATTGTTAGCTTTGCCGTTTCATTTGAGAACATTTCCATTGTGTTGTGAACAGTGTATTGTGAAGATTTACATTGTGTAGCGTCCGTAACGTCACGTCCATAACACATCATTAAAGTAACAAAGGGGCATTTTTTTTAAATTAAACTAACCATTGCAGTGTTTCCCACACAGACTTATTTGTGGCGGTGCGCCACAGAATCAACACCGGCCGCCACACATTGCGTTTCGTAATTTTTTTTTTTTTATCGCTATTTAGGTTAAAACACGCAGCGTATTTGTTCAGCTGCATTTCCTTTCCCCTGCTCTCCCTCCGTCTCTCTGTCACTCATGCGTCTTTCTCACATATGCACGCAGTCACAACGTCAGCACACGTTAGCAACAATGCATACATATGCCGTTCTAATAAGACCGACAGCTATATCAGCGAGCCTTCAGCATTAGTGCCGTAGCTAAAAGTCGAGGAAAGTTGAGGCTACTTTTCGCTAGGTAGCTTACTCACATTTACATTTAGTCATTTAGCAGACGCTCTTATCCAGAGCGACTTACAGTACTCGAAGTTTCCCCTTCGTTCTTTTGGTGAGAAGTCTCAAGAGCTAGCTACTTACCCGGCGTCATGGAGCCGACCAGTTAAATAGTTGTTTAGCACTAGCGTTGCTACATGCATAATGCAGAAATTATATGTTAGTTGTTGTTAATTTTGTGAAGGTGTGAATCATTTTGGATTAATATTTAATGTAACAAATTACTAACAAATTAACTGTAACGAATTATTAACGAAGGAATTATTACGACCCCCCCCCCCCCCCCCCCCCCCCCCCCCCCCCCCCGTCTGACAAACCCCACCCCTCCCCGCCACAATTAGATTTCTAATCTGTGGGAAACACTGCATTGGTATAAATAAGCTTTGCACAGAAACTTTGGATGTTGTAGCATCGGCACTGTTTGATAGGCATAAACTTATTCTACAAAACGTTATGGACGTGACTTGGCCATGGAACTCACTGACTCATAAACAAGAGGCTTAATGCATTGAAGGAGTTGTGCTTTTAACTCAAGCTGAGCATACACAATGCTCTATCATTCCCTTGTCAATCAGGAAAATGCTAAATGGTAACATTTTATTGAAAACTGGAGTCCATTTACCCCGTTCTTGAAATGGTACAAAACGGCCATTTGACAAATGTTTTTTTTGCATGAGTGCACAAATTGTATATTATGTAAAAGAGTGCAATTGTCTATAAATTTAGATCAGAGTGGTTACATGCAACAAAATATAGACCTAATATAAGTGAACATTTTAACAACAGTCATTTTTGTGTGGGCACAACTTTTTTTTTTCAATGGTAAGGGTGACCTTTGCATGGAATTGCCCTGTACGTTTTTATATCAAGTCGCCACCTTCGATGTTTCAGTGAGTAATGTTGGCCATGTTGCGTTTTGCTCTGCAGCTTCACTCGTTGTAAACCAACCAATCAGTGCGCAGCTCATCTATATATTCATGAGCATACCATAGAATTAAGAAACCCTCTTGTTTTATTCCATGGCTATTTCACAGGGTGCATTAGGGCGCATAGAACAGCACCCGGGACATTTTCAGCCCAACCAAAGTACATACCCTATTCGGACACCTTAAGGAACAGTGTGAACAGTGTGTGCTCCTCTCTCTTACCAACCGTCTCTGGAGGAGGGGATCCCTCTCTGAATTGCTCCTCCCAAGGTTTCTTCCATTTTTTCTCCCGGTGGGAGTTTTTCTGGGAGTTTTTCCTTGTCTTCCTTGAGGGTTTAGGTTGGTTGAGGGGCAGTTCTATGGGCGCATGTGAAGCCCTCTGTGACATGCTTGCGTGTAAAAAGGGCTATACAAATAAATTTGATTTGATTTGATTTGATTTGTGAAATACCCCCCAAAAAATCATTCTATGACCCCGTTAAAATGGGGGAGGCCCCGGTGACTTGATGTTCTCTCAGGGGAGGCTCACTGTCTTACACTTTGAAAACCCCTGGTTTAGAGACATCTCCAGCTATGACCCCAATACCTACCCAAATGACTGCTAACCAGCCAGGTTATGGAGGTGCCATATCTCAGCTGTCTGGAGGATGTACTATGCTACAGTGGAGGGTAAGAGGAGACTGACAAAGATCAATGAAGCGTCCAGTGTGGAGGTCATGGCCATGCTAAGATTCTGCTGGAGGGGGGAATGAGGGGAGTAGAGAGCTGGGGATAATTGGGGGGGAGAAGGGTAGATAGGGAGAGTAGAATGAGACAAATTGACAGAAAAGGAGACAAGAGTTTGGCCAGATATGACAAGGCATTCAATCGAGACACCCACTGATCCTCAGTCATCCTCATCAGGTGAAGCAACCAGCAGGCATGCCACTATCCCAATCAAACTCGGATGACAAAATGACTCACTGATCTAGCACACACCTTGTAATGATCATATATGACACGTCTCTCTCTCTACCCCTCCCTCTCAGTCTCTTTCCCTCCATCTCAGCCTTCCTCCTCCTATCCCCCAACTTCCTTTCTTTATTCTGTTATCCATCTGCGACTCCATTCCAGCCTCTCTTTTTGTAAGTGCCTAATACCTTTGTTGTTGGTGTCAGGCACCCAGTACACTTCACCAGCAACACCTAACATGTCTAACCCCACAGACAGGTCTCCCTGATGGGTTGCAGATTAGGACAAAGAGTGTTGCATGATGGAAGGATGTATTAGCGGGATGGCTAGCTCTGCTCTGCTCACAAAGCAATAGCAACACAATCACAGAAGAAAACCACAGAATCACATCCAGAGCGATGCATACATACGCCGTTCTAGTAAGACAGACAGCTACATCAGCGTTTCAGCATTTGTGCCGTAGCTAAAGGTTTAGGAAAGTTGAGGCTTCTTTTCGCTAGGTACCTACCAACATGTCTCAATCGAAGGTTCCCCTTCGTTCTATTGGTGAGAAGTCTCAGGAGCTAGCTACTTCCCCGACGTCATGGCCGACCAGTTAAATAGTTATTTAGCACTAGCGTTGTTACCTGCATATGCTGAAATTATTTGTTTGTTGTTGTTAATTTTGTGAAGGTGTGAATCATTTTGGATTAATATAATAAAGTTCTGTGTAACAAATTATTAACATGACATGGTGGTCATCCAGCTATAAGCTTAAAATGTTGTGGGTGTGATTTACACACACTCAGGACAAAATAGACTCAATGGATATTGAAATAGATGTCTCTATAATTGAATCATTAAGTTGTTAGTCAAGCACACTATCAGCATGTTTACATAGCTCGAATAATAAAACCTCACTCCTAAGTCAATACATTACTTGTGTTAATCCTGCACCTAATGATGCACACACAAACACACCATGGTCAGGGAACATGGGGTGATGGATAGGACAGGGCTTATTAAATCATTGTAGTTTGGCAGGGGCTGGGTTAAGCTGGAGAGCAGTATGTGAGAGTGGGTGTACAAGAAAGTGTGTCAAGGATGGTCAAGCATCACAAAACACACCTGAACTGCACACAAACATGTTCACACAAACGCACACAAAAAACGGATGCGCACACACACACACAAAGCTGTTATTTACACAGAGGCCCACGCCAAGTGTGTGTTTAGAAAGTAATGTGAGGTGGTATGTGTCTCTACCACGAGGGCCAGAGTTCTTCAGGGAAAGTGGGTAATTTATTGAGGTCTTATGATCCAGCGAAGGCTATAAAAGCTGATGAATCTAATACAATCAGAGCTAGGGACTGTGTGTGTGCGTGTGCGTGAAAAAGAGAGGCATGTGAGGGTCGTTAGATAGACCCAATGAGGAGCCTGTGGGCTGTGCATGTGTTTGTGAGTAAGCATGTGTGTACCATCTATTGGCTAAGAGTGCATTTGTGGGTGTGCGTGTCTGTACGTGTACGTAGTATGGCCAAGCATATGCAGCAATGCATGTGTGTGATGTGTACTACATCAGGGCTCAAAATTAACTTTTTTACTTTGTAGCACTGTACTCCCACCGAAAACTTTCACATTGTCTTTTCAGCTCAAATTTTGCACGCTACTTAGCTCCCTGTCATGTGACAACGGAGCGCAGTGAGTGGATGAAAGAGTGATGGTGGCTAATATTAACTAATCTATAATCTGCTTTAAAGTTAACATAAATATGAATTTGTATTGTTCATGTAACGTTAGAGAGAACAGTGGACCGGTCACTATATCAGCTCAAAGCAGGCACATACAGTGCAGTAGGCTATTTAGTGAGAATTTTGTAAAGAAATTAAACCAGGTCGCAATATAACGTTTATTTGCACTCGCACAAATGCTCCCAAATGTATTTAAGATCAAATTCCAGGAGCATATGCAACCAAAATGGTTGCAATTTCAAACCCTGAATATACAATTTGTACAACATACTGAGATTGTTGGAGAGAGATGGAGGTCGAGGGATGGATGAAAAATTTGACAGATGGATGGTGAGGGATGATGGATAGATGAAGGGGGATGGGATTGAGAGAACAAGCACCAGTGGTATGGTTTTTTGTTGATATGCTCTGTAACTAATTCCTATAAACTTTGTGGATATGGCAATTAAATATTGGATTGAATTAAAGTTAATTGAATGAACAGAAACACTAGACATCGATTACTGGTGCACGGGTGACACTAACAGCCACCCTTATCAGGATCCTAAAGCTCACAATGAGTACATGGTTCTCCGTATTCAATAACAATTTAGTTTTTCCCTAAAATGTCTGACCTTGACTAAAACTAACTGGTAACTGTGCAAAGATTGTCAATAGTGGATTTTTCATGATAATGGACGTAAATTGGAAGTCTACACGTACTGCTGAAAAATCTGAGAAAGTCCTGTGGAAATAATATTTATTCTGTCACAAATTCAAGCCAATGGCTGTCTAGTAATATGCAAATAATGCAAACAAACCCAGAAGCTAAGTAGTAAAAGCAAATAGTAAGACAAGAGGCCAAGCTCATAAGAATGTCCCATTGCAACAACTGCGCCCAGCAGCCGTCCTACACATCCACCATTTTGGACTGAATTTAGTAAAACGTAACTGCAACAAATAGCCATACCAATGTAAACAAAATTATCAATAATGTATTGCCATATATGTAATGTCTAATGAAATAACATGTTTAACTATTATATAGGCCTATATAACCTGCATAAATATCTCTTTTATTACATAAACAACAAAAATGACGAACATTGGAATACATGATTCCTTCATTCATTCAACTTGATTATTTTGAATTTAGAAAACTTAAATCTAAACTTTGATTGCAATCTAAATACATTTAAGTTAATTATGAAAAAGCCTAACAAGCTCCAAAGAGACATTACAATATTTGGATTACATTTACATTACATATCTTTTACAATGTGACTTTATTGACATTTCTTAGCTGCCTTTGAAACTTTAGACTTTCCACCAACAGGTCCTTCTATACTGGAAACAAATATTCAAGCACAATTTTAGCCCACATAAATCAGGGCTCAACAGTGTGCCCATTTTACTCGTATATGCAAGTACAAAATATATAGTATTTGGGCGCAGGGGTGCGAGCGAGTTTTAACCATACTGTAGACTTACATTTACGTTCTTACGTTTTTAACCTATTGCAGCTGTCAGTTATATGAAGAGATGATGGAACCCGAAAATGTGCAAACCATAATTTGCAACAGAAAATGTTTATTCTTTTTTTTGGGGAGAGAGATTTCAAATACTAATAATCGTGACTTCATAGGCTCCATCCTGCGATAGCCTACTGCATCTGTCCTGCCTACTGCATCTTTCCTGCGCTGTAAAAACCTGGCTATCGGTCTAGGAACAAAATTAACCCCCCAACTGAGTCCTCTTCTGTCTTGCTGCAAGCTATGCTGAAAACCAAGAGCGCAATTGGGACCCTACATGAACACTGGTGCGAATACAACATAAAAACTACATTTCCCATTAATGAGTAGTTTGAACCCATCCACCAAAGAGGACCTCTTTTGGATCAGTACAGAGGGGCCCTCCCTGAATGTTTGATGCCTCTAAATGTGCTGAAAACTGGCTGTCAAGTAGAAAATCAAGGCCATGCTACAAAGCTTGGCCAAGCCAGTCAGTTTGAAACTAATGTTACAATGAATACAAAAAAGTAATAAACAAATATGCAATGAATAAATAAGTAACCAATTCTGTTTCCAGTCAATTTTGTGTAATTCTTTCAATAGTCTAATAATGATGCAATGTTTAAAGTTTTTAGAAACAGAAACTGACTGTGCCCCACATTTTTTGTCTGTGCCCCTAAAGTTCACTTGAGGGCACATGTGCTCTTGCTAAAAAAAGCTTGCATAGAGCCCTGCGCAGGGTTGGGGAGTAACGGATTACAAGTAATTGGAGAACTGTAATCTGATTTCAAAATAATTGTAACCAATCCGTTACATTACTGGCAACAACAAAAAATATTCGATTACAGATACTTCCGAAAAATTACTGTTGCGCCAGCTAACGTTGAGCGGAACAATGCTCAAGATTGATTACTTGGCCAGACATGCTATCATAGTGGACAGCTTGGATACTGATCTAACTAAACAACATTCCCAATCAGGGTGAACACTCAAATTATCTTAACTATAGACCATAGCATTACACATATCAAAACAGAACTAACACAACAATAGAACTCCAAACAATGCTTATTTAACTCAGCTAATTCCCTTAATTTAGTAGCTTTTCAGCTTGCCGCAGGGCATTCTGCGTACCAAGAGCATTGCACGAGTAGAGGCGATCTTACAGACAGAATCCATTGTTGTGTCTACAAAATAATTTTAGATATAGAATAAGTTTAGCTAGCTTGCAAATCAGAAAGCAGACCTTCCTATGTGACAACAGACAAGGGTGTTTTGTCCCTCAGGAGTTGCCGTAGGCTTGATACTGAAAGCACTTCGTGAAATCAGTGAGGTCTGTTCGTAGGGCTGCACGTTTAATCGAATTTGAATCACGATCAAATTCACGTGATCGAGCGATATTTTAAATGCGTCATTCTGTTAATAGAACGCTCCGTATCAAATAATTTTTTGCAAAGCCAATCTAGTGCTCCGTAAACCAATAGGTGCGTTCGACATCGGCTGTGGCTGCATGAAACGACCAGCGAGAGTTGCCGCTTGCAGTCGGGGAGGAGTTATAAACGGCTCTGTAAAGTCGGAACATTTGTCATTTTATGTATTGAGCTTTGATAAACTCTTTCTGCAATCTTACTTCACTACCCAAAATATGTCAGGTGGCGCAACCAAATATTTGTTAATATATATTAATTTTCTGACTATTTATTTTAAGTAAATTATCCATTAGAATGTCTATAGTCCCAAACACATTATCATTTTGAGTTGGTGTTTTGTATTTATAAAAATTTAAGATCATTGCATTCTAGTGCCTCGGTATTTAGTATCTTTAGCATCCGATTTTCACATTTAAAGACAAATAAATTATTCTACAAATCTACAAACGAATGCATTCAGTACAATAGCTATTCACATCATATATATCAACCATTTGTTCACTTTGACCTATTATTAATTGGTTGAATTTAATATTTTACATGGTCGCACCACCTGAGGATTATCAGTTGTGCCACCTGACAACATTAGTAATGACAGAAAATATGACGAATAATATATATATATTTTTTCAAATAAACACTTATTGTGTAAGTCAACAGTTTCTATTTAAGTAGTAAATTGATCAAAAACAGGATACATCACTATACAATAGATGCAATAGATTACATTGATACATTGTTATGGATTGAAAAACAAATTCATGTTTTAGTTTGATTCACAGGAAAATAAACATCAGCTTCAGTTTAATCATAAAATTCATTGGAAATAAGCATAATAAAAAGTATTCCTAGATTTTTTTTTATATTAAATTCACGACAAATGGAATGCAATACTATATAATAACTACATACTTTTTTTTGCAATTGTGATTTAACAACAATGTAATCATTTTTTACTACTAATTTCATTTTATTTTTGTACTGTTCGTTAAACACTGTTAGGGAGCTAATATCCCATTTGATGTGTGCTTACAAAAGCAGTCCCAGTCTGCATGTTAGCTGGGTGTGCCGTGAACTAAGAGGCTCTGGCACAGAGATTACTAATGTCCGCTTTACTGAAACACGTCGGTGAAAGGGGTTATAACATGGCGAAAAACACAATTGTCAGCTTTTCATTTGAGAACATTTCACAAGCAACAAAGGGGCAAGATTTGTTAATTAAACTAACCATTGGTAAATGAGCTTTGCACAGAAACTTTGGATGTTGTAGCATCGGCACTGTTTTGGCATAAAATTATTCTACAAAACGTTACAGACGTGACTTGGCCATGGAACTCAGTGACTCATAAAGGCTTAATGCATTTAAGGAGTTGTGATTTTAACTCAAGCTGAGCATACACAATGCTCTATCATTTCCTTGTCAATCAGGAAAATTGTAACATTTTATTGAAAACTGGAACCCATTTACCCCATTCTTGAAACGGTACAAAACGGGCACTTAAAAGTTTTTTTTGCATGAGTTGCATGCAACTTGTATATTATGTAAAAGAGTGCAATTGTCTATACATTTCGAAAACATAGACCTAAGTGTACATTTTAACAACAGTTATATTTGTGGTCTATCTATGGTAAGGGTAGCCTGGTCCTAACCAGACTCTCGTAAATTTCATTTGTACAGAGAGTCTGGCCTCGCTCCATTGACAAGCGTTGACTTCCTTGTAGGCGGGTACTCTGTGAAGTTATTGGATCTGCCCAGAGCCACTCTGATCTGCCATTACCAGTCGCAAGCGTTCGCCTTAGCCAATTCCATCACCACTACTGTAATAGAGCTAGCTGCCGTAGCTGGAAAATTAAACTTTTCCCGAACCCGGGCCACAACATCATGGCCACCAACAAAACTCATCAAAACTTGTTCTTGCTCCGACTTTAGCTGTTGGATATTTGGCAGCGTTGCCACAACAGACCGAATGGCTTCGCTCGCATCTTTCTCCGCCGCCATTACGGAACTACAACACAAACTAGCGCACGACATCAACGTCATCATTCTCAGCAACGCCCTCTGTTCGTTGATTGGCCGGTTAAAAATTAACCCGCAAAATCTGACTTGCGTACCTCATGGCCAAACCGAGTACAGAAGCAAAATCGAAAATTGAGCGGAAGTATGTAGGACAGCAGAGCCAGGCTATGGTAAGGGTGACCTTTGCATGGAATTGCCCATATGGCATGTGTACCAATATACAAGTAAACAAAGCAGCAGTTTTGCCACCTGACGCTGGTTGCGCCACCTGACTTTTGCAACTAAATTCAAATTTAACAGGCTTCTACCTGGACGCCTGTTTTAGCTTACACCATTGCTAGCAAATTAATACACTTTTTTAAAACACTTTTAAATAGAAGAAAGAGTTTTATGGTAAAAAAAATGTTTCCTTGTTATACATTGGTTGTACCATCTGACATGGAAAGTGTACCAGCCTACCTATGAGGTGAAAGTAGCTATTTTTATCAATATTTGAGAGAGCTCTACAAACCTTTTCACTCAATAATTCGGGTCATTTGAGGTCCTCTAGATGATGCAATATCCTGTTTACTGTTTAACCTGTTTACTTCACAATAAAGGTCCCATGTTTACGGTTGTGCCACTCTGACATTTGAGAACATACAAATGACCGGACAAAAGTTCTTCAGTTCTCAATGGCTTAAAAACTATTGGTATTTAAAAAATGTGGTTCATAAAAAAGGTTTCAAACATAAAATCATGCCAAAGTATATTATTTTGAATTTGTTATCATTAAAATATATTTTTTTATAGTTTTCCGAGTCCCCTTATTGCATGGACAGTTGCGCCACCTGACATTCGGGAGGTTTGAGATGCCAAAGCATAAAATTATATTTATTATTTGAATGTACTGAAATGTATTACAACTAATTAGGTTTTAAAGAGTAAATTGATACATGTCATGAATTAATTACATAATTTATTTGAAATAATGCACTCGGACACCAAAATATGCATGTCATGTCATTGACCCATATGTCTGCGTTTGCACCTCCCGTTCACACTAATACGGCGTATTCGGACACTGAAAACTGAGCTTTTTGAATACGCTCTCCTAGCCGGATATATTTGAAAACGCCGGGTTCGCGTAGTAGGCTAGTGTGGACGGGGTCCACGGAGCTTTTCAGATACGATGACGTTCAGTTGCTATGGCATTGGGGGTAGCTTTCGCTCTATAGCTATAATGTCAAGATGAACATGGAAGGTGAAAGAAATATGCTGCTCCATCTCTATAATTTATTTACCAGTTTGGTTAGTATTAGCCTATCACTTAATACAGTGGCTGTCAACCCTGGTCCTCAAGTTCCCCCTGTCCTGCACGTTTTAGATGTTTCCCTGCTCCAACACACCTGATTCAAATGAATGGTTGTTAAAAGGCTTCTGCATAACTAGATAACGACCCATTGATTGGAATCAGGTGTGTTGGAGCAGCGAAACGTCTAAAACGTGCAGGACAGGGGGTGCTCGGGGACCAGGGTTGAGAACCACTGACTTAATAGATAGCCTACGCGTTACTCCTATGCAGAAGGCGAGTTTTGTACTCGGTGTGCCTGAACGATAGGGGGACAAGGCAGAGAAGACGGTTTAAACCAAACATTGAGCGGCAATTCTGGGTGAGACCTGGCTGAACAGCTAGCTGGTGGGAACATTTCAAAACACCAAATAGTATTGCCAGAGGAGTATGTAAACAGGACACCGTGGCGGGAGGGAGGGGCAGGAGTGGCGTGACCATGACAACGATTGTCATGTACCCATGTTAGTGTGGACGGAGATTGTTTGTTTTTTATTTATTGTATATTTTGAATTTTATTCACATCCATTCTGCAGGTACAATACATTGTGACAATCAAGTTTGATTAGGTTAAAATCAACAAACAATTGTGATAATTAATCGTGATCTCAATATTGATCAAAATAATCGTGATCATTTTGGCCATAATCGTGCAGCCCTAGCTGTTCGAATGTCGATGTCAAGAAGAGCAGTGGTAAAATACAAGTTATGAAAAGAGACTGTGTCTGTGTCTTATTGTCCACACAATCATATACAAATATATCTAAAACGAACTTAAGAGCTCGGTTACACTACCAAAGTTGAAAATAGTAATGTTGTTAGCGATGCTAACGTTATTTTGCTAGCTAGTCTATAACAGGGGTTTTCAAAGTGTAAGACAGTGAGCCTCCCTTGAGAGAACATCAAGTCACCGGGGCTTCCCCCCATTTTAACGGGGTCATAGAATTATTTTTTGGGGGTATTTCACACTGTGCCTTAAAGGGGCAATTGACTGCAAAACCGATTTTACCTTGTCATTGTTGAAAAACGACAGTTCGGAGGGTAAACTGAACATACCGTGAATATCAAAGTCCATTGACACCTCTTTCCTATTCAAATCTCAAAAAGAAAAAAATTGTCTGTAAAACGCTAGCTTTTCAACAAAGCCACCGGTGGCTTTGGTAGGACCGGTGATCGCCCTCTTATTGGCTTTGGTCTGTATCTTTGTCACGCCCCAGAATTTACATCCAGACCAGCCCGAGGTAGCGTCTATCTCCGATACTAGTTTAGCTGCGCGCTGCTCTGTGTAGGCTACTTAATAAGGAATTACAAAGAAGAACGTTTTGAATTGTAACAAGGATATTGAAAATGGACCACGGTCGTAAATGCTGTGTTCCAGGCTGTACAGGGAAGGCTAACACTCACAGTCTTCCCAAGGAGCCAAACATTCAACAGGCATGGCTGCTGTTGACAACAGTGTTGTCTATGAGAAGATCCCGGCGAAGTTCGACACTCAATCATTCATTTGCTCTGAACATTTCACCCAAGACAGTTTTGACAACCTTGGACAATTTCAAGCAGGATATGCTAGGAAGCTGAACCTGGAAAGAGGTGCTGTTCCAACCGTATGCTCATTGCAACCGCAAGCTATAAGGACAGTATGATGTTGTGCTAACAGTTATTAGCAATGCTAACGTTTCCTGTATATAGCATACCAGGTAGAATGCTAAATACGTTTCTACACACTTCAAATGAAAGCTAGACTAGCTGTAGTCGGCATTAGAAGGGAAGCTTCCGAAAAATAGCCAGAAAACGAACTGCAGTCTGGCTTATTGCTAACGCCTGTCTAGATAATCTATTTGAAAGAACTGGAGAAAGGCAGGTTCTAGATACAGGATGCGTTAGCATTGCTAGTAACTGTTACTAGTAACACCTACTGTAGGCATGTAAACAAGTTTAGCTTGCTAGTTAACGCAAGAGCATAGGTAGAATGTGTGATAATTTAGCCTAGTTTATTGGCAATGGGGCTAACGTTGATTCATGTTCCTGACTGTGTTTCATTCAAGTAAATAACCTGTGTAATGAAAATCTACAATTCACGATGCATGTTTGTCCAGATCTTTGTCATGTTATTTTACAGCAAGATATCTAGAGCTAGCCTAGCTAGCTAACTGAAGCCGAGTAGAATCACGATATGGTTTGGTTGCTAAGCTGTAGCCTAACGCTCTACCCACCTAAGTCAATCCAGTTTGCTTCAACAACAGAAGTGGAAACAAGTAATGTTATCATTTCAAATGATATATAGTCAATCTGTTGAAAACAGTGTTGTGTAGACACAATAGATTTATTTGCGCTATTTTATTTCAAGTCTTCAACTTAGGTGTTTCAGCGAGTGCTGCTGTTGGCCAAGTTGCGTTTTTGCTCCCAGCTTCACTCGTTGATAACCAACCAATCAGCGCGCAGCTTATCTAAATATTAATGAGCATACCATAAAAGGAGAAAAGCTAGTGTTTTTTCCCGGGAACATTTCAGAGGATCTGTCAGAGGGCATAGAACAGCACCCGGGCCATTTTCAACCCAACCAATGTTACATACCCTATTCGGAGACCTTAAGGAACAGTGTGAAATACCCAAAAAACCCAGTCAATTGCCCCTTTAAGGTCTCCGAATAGGGTATGTAACATTGGTTGGGTTGAAAATGGCCCGGGTGCTGTTCTATGCACCCTGTGAAATAGCCCTGGGATAAAATGAGAGGGTTTCTTCTTTCTATGGTATGCTCATGAATATAAAGATGAGCTGCGCGCTGATTGGTTAGATTACAACGAGTGACGCTGCGGAGCAAAGCGCAACCCCCCCCCCCCCCCCCCCGGCCAAAACAACGGGGCTAACCCTATATTTCGGAGCAGCTGAATGTAATAGTCTAATAACTAATGTAATATGGAATATTGCAGATATTTTCGTCCTATTTCCCCTAAAGAAATACAATTAGCATACTTAAAGACACCTTACAGTATGTTCTAAATGGCATAAATGCTGCCAATTAATAATTGACGTAACAACTTATTGTAAATGCAGTGGCCTAGCCTACAGATTAAGGTATGCCACTCGGATGCATGTACACTGTCTGCTTCATTTGATCTTGATAGGTAAGCATTCTGTAGCAAATAATAACAACATACCCACTATTTATTCATTAAAACTAGGCTACTTAAGCATAATAATGCACCTAAAATACAAACGTGAGCAAGGGCAGCAATCGATATCGAATCAACAGACGTGCAATTTCGCTAGCAGGGGAAGAATACAAACAACGAAAATCACCAGTTAACTTAATTTAAATTTGCAATAACTATAGACTAATACAATAACAGGCTTAAATTAACTGACAACATTAGTTATACGACTTTCAGTTCTCAAGGACACACACACGCAATCTCAGCTGCGCTGTGAAGCGCGTCTGTGCTATTCTCCGACATGCGCTCTAACAATCACGGCTGATAGACGGCCTAAAATTTTGTACAGCTCTAATTCTGATACCGTGGCGGCAGAAATTTAACCGTGGCGGGCCATGGTTCCAATTCAACCTAAAATCAACATAGGGGAAACACTGAGCCATCATTTGAAATGATAACGTTAGTTGTTTCCACTTCTGTTGTCGAGCAAACGGGATCAACATAGGCAGTGTTGCCGCTCCGACCACGCGCATTGTGCATAGGGCCCCAAGGGGGCACCAAAAATAGCCTAATGAAAAATCATCAGTCATAATAATTAAAATGCAGATATTATTTTTGTATAGAAATATTATTATCTTTTTAGGCATGTATGTCACAAAACAGTGACATGTATATGTATATCATGTATATCACAAAACAGCCAGAACAAGAGATATATTTAATTGCTCAAGAAAGTAACGATTGTGCCCCCCCTCCCAAAAAAAACACTTGACTTTATCATGTACCATAAAGACATGGCACTCCTTTCCCTGCAGAGAAGTGTTGAGTACATTTATCTTTTCAAAGATATCAGACAAATAGGCCAACCTTGCCACCCAGTTCATGTCCTCCATGTGTTTCACCAACGGAGAGTTGACTTAGGCGAGAAACAGGAGGACTTGAATTTGATTTTTTTTTTTTTTTTTCAGACAATTTACCACAAAAGTGAACAACATACATATTCAGCTCAGCCTCGCATTACATATTCATACATCCATTTTTAACATAAATAGAAACTGATAATATACACAAGATTTCTAATTGAATAAACTTGTAAGTATACATACCTTCAGATATGAATTTATACAATTTGTCTGAAAAGGGGTATGAAGAAGCAAAACTTATTTGTTCATACACCTTCTCCTTATAATTACGCTTATAGAACTTTCCTGTTTGATTACTATGTATTTATCCAAAATTCAAAGACAAAACCAAAAAAACAAAAAATAAAATATAAATACACACACATATATACATACATCCATGTAAATACCTATCCACGTACCAAACTGTGTTCCACCTATACAACAACAACCCTACAGCAGGCTCTTGTGAGACGATCACACCTAAATACACATTCACACCCTTGTACATCAGCACACAGAGTACAGAGACCCTTCCCAACCCCCAGCGAGAGAAGCCAGGCACCAACAACTGCAGTCTCATGATGCAACGTCAAAAGGCCAGGAGAAGTGAAGTGGGCCAAGCACCCCCAAATGCACCACATACAGACATTCATCACAGTACTTATTGAAAATCAACAGTTTGATTCTTTTTTTAAACACCCTCATGCTTGGACTTTGCTTCAGCTCTTTTTGAAGTTTATTCCAGACCTTCACGCCACTGACTGAAATGCACATTCTCTTCAAGGTAGTTCGAACCCTCAAGGTTCTGAAGTTAAGGTTTTCCCTATAGTCATAGCCCCCCACTCTCTCAGTGAACAATTTTTGAATGAGATCTGGTAGTTGTTTATTTCTAGCTTTATACATCGACTGTGCTGTTTGAAATTCTACCAGATCTGGGAGTTTGAGGAGGCAGGACTTTATAAATAATAAGTTGGTGTGGTCGTGGAATCCTGCCTCATGAACCACTCTTAGGGCTCTTTTTTGTAATGTGCATAACGGTCTCAACAAGGTCTTATAGTTGTTGCCCCAAACTTCCACACAGTAACTCAAGTAAGGCAAGATAAGTGAGCAATATAGAGTATGTAGTGCAGCATAATTTAGAAAATGTTTAGCATTGCTGAGAACAGCTACACTTCTGGATATTTTAGACTGAATGTATTTTATGTGCGGTTTCCAGCAAATGTTATGGTCTATCATCACTCCCAAAAACTTAATCACATTAACTCTCTCCACTGATACATCATCTATTTGGATTTGCAAATTAGTTTTGCTTTTGCAGTGCCCAAACAACATAAACTTAGTCTTATCCAAGTTTAATGATAATTTATTAATATCAAACCATATCTTAAGTTTACATAACTCTAAGTTGATTTCAGCCAAAAGCTGCTGCAAATTATCATCTGTACAAAAAATATTGGTATCATCTGCAAACAAAACAAAATTAAGTATCTTAGAAACTTTACAGATGTCATTAATATACAGAATAAACAGTTTTGGTCCCAATACTGACCCCTGGGGGACACCACAGACAATGTCCAAATAAGATGATTGGCAGTCTTCCATTTGCACAAATTGTTGCCTGTTGCTTAAATAATTTTTCATCCATTGCAAGACTATGCCCCTGATACCATAGCGCTCCAGTTTCTTGATTAAGATTTCATGATTTATTGTGTCAAATGCTTTTTTGAGATCAACAAATACACCAACTGCAGATTTCTTTTTGTCTAAGGAGCTAGAGACTTCTTCTATTAGATCAAGGACTGCCATTGCTGTGGATCTTTGCGATCTAAATCCATATTGACTATCAGTAAACAGTTTGTGTTTATTAATGAATGTATCCAATCTACACACAAATAATTTTTCCAAAATTTTGGAAAATTGTGGGAGTAGAGAAACAGGCCTATAATTTGTTAAATGGTGTCTGTCCCCAGATTTATAAAGTGGAATGACTTTTGCAATTTTCATTTTTTCTGGAAATTTACCCACTTGAAATGACAGATTACAGATGTGAGTCAGAGGCTGAATAATGTCCTCAATTACCTTCTTAATTATTGTCATATCAATGCCATCACAGTCAGTTGACCTTTTATTTTTACATTTACTGACAATATCCAAAATTTCACTTTCTCCCACTGCGGTGAGAAACATTGAACAAGGATTTCTGCTGATTAATGTTTCATTCAGAGCTCCAGCTGTGGTAGGATCAGGGATTTTTTCTGCCAGATTAGGTCCCACATTTACAAAATATTTATTGAAATTATGAACCACATCTTTACTGTCCTCAAAATGTTCATCATTATTTGTAAAAAAAACTGTGGGAAAATTAACTTGTCCAGAGTTTTTCTTGATAATATTATTTAATACTTTCCAGATCCCTTTCATATTTTTCTTATTTCTATCTAATAATTTACTGTAGTACTCCTGCTTAACTATTCGTAAAATAGCAGTTAATTTATTCTTATATTTTTATATTTATTCTCTACTTCCAATGATCTATGCTTTATGAAATCTCTATATAGTTTGTTCTTTTTTTTTACAGGCATTTTGCAATCCCTTCGTGATCCATGGAGCTTCTGAATATTTGTTTTTTCCAGAGAACATTTTTAATGGACAGTTTTTGTCATATAATAATTTAAAGATATTCAGAAATATTTTCATATGCTTTGTCAATATCCTCTTCCTGCACTACTGACTCCCAATTATGTTTCAATAGTTCATCTTTGAATGATTTGATTGATTCTTCCGTTCTTACTCTTAAACCGCTGCTTAATTTTTTTTCATATAAAAATTGTTACAAACTACAAAGACTGGTAGATGGTCACTAATATGCTGAGTTATTAATCCACTTATTGTATTGGTATCTAATATATTAGTAAATATATTATCTATTAATGTGGCACTGTTAAGTGTGATCCTGCTGGGTCTAGTGATTCTGGGAAAAAGGCTCAAACTGTACATGGTACTAATGAACTCTTCAGTTGGTTTATGATTGTTTGAATTAAGTAGATCTATATTAAAGTCACCACAGATGAAAAAGACCTTCTGAGATGTAACTGTATATGTTTGCCCAACCCATTCTCTAAATATGTTCATATTAGAACCCGGAGCTCTGTACATACAACTAACAATAATGTTTTTAGTTTTTTCCATATATATTACCACTGATATACACTCAAATACATCTTTAGTCACTCTGGTAATGTTATCTACTATTTTATACTTTAGGTTTCTGTCCACATACACAGCTACTCCTCCACCGGTTTTCCCCTCTCTGCTGATATAATTGAACTCATAACCCTCCAGGTCAAAGTCAGCCCCCTTCTCAGAGCTAATCCAGGTTTCAGAGATGGCAATAATGCTAAATGGTTGTTTAAACTGACTCAGACAGTCTTTAAGGCCAGACACCACAGGTTAATAGGGTATTTTTTTTTACTAATAGATATCCCCATTAAACTTCCCAAATTGATAACTTATATTAAGACAATGTTTTTTTGCATTACAAGTTTTCTGAATATTTAATGTAGATATGCAAATTATATGCAAATGAGGCGCAATATACTTAAATATGCACACATTTCCAGAACTGAAATCTGAACATTGGTTAAAGCTAGGTAAACACTTTTAGTGTCCTTTTGTTGATACTTTTAATACAAAGTTTTTTACAGAGGACATTTTTGATATCTCTTTTTATCACTTCAGAAATCAGAAAATACTCTCAACACTCATAAAAACTCGATTTTCGCCACTTTTTTCAAATAAAATGGCCGATAAATCAGGCTATGAAATATTTATAAACAAACCCTTCTGTAAACTCCTAGACAAAGTAAATAGGAATTTAAATAGAAAGTTTGATCTATGTAAGTACTACAGAAGTGGAGATTTCACGCTCAGAGCATGAGAAAAAACTCATTTTGAGAAAACGGCCTTTAAAAGATATGTGTTGTAAATTTTTATACAAATGTATTTCAAAGCACTATTTACAGACAAAATATCTCATCAAAACCTTAGCAACCACAACAGACAACATCCCAAACACATTAAAACTAAAAATTGAACCAGCATTGGCCTTTAACTGAACAGAACTATAGTCAAACACACGCACCCGCACAGACACACACTGCGACCAGAACTGCCACACTGGTTTGGTGGTTGTCGCATTTATATTTATTTGTTAGCATTTATGTCTGCAGCCTAGCTTTCCATGCCAGCTTCATATGTTGGACCCTCATCCCTTTCTTGCTGATGCCTTTTCACTTTTTTTGCAGTGCTCAGACACTTGCGCCTGTGCTTCATGCTGGTGGTGTAAGCCTCATCTTTGGATATTCTGAACCGATCAGTTTCCCTCATGGCGTTAACTGTCACAACTGTGCTCTGAAGCCACAACCTCTCCATTACATTTAGCATGGCAGAGGCACCTTCATTAAAAGTGGAGATGGCCATACTGGCTGCTGCCTCAACCCTGCTTTTACCCACAAAAACCGTTTTTGGACACCGTGCCCATATAACAGAGTTGAGGCACTCGTTTGCATTTTGAGTGCCTCCATGCTGCATTCGCTGCAGCAGGCTGTCACTTGACATCCGGTGGTATACTGGTATAAGCTGCTTTCCCACCTCACGGTTTAAATAGTTCCCAGCATGCTGCTTGTGGCTACCAGGTGATTCCCCGTTCTCCTCTGCCTTCCTGTACCAACACCAGGAGGGATTGCACCTGGTGTGCAAGGGGTTATCATCTGTGGACATACAGTGGAGGAGACTTGCCCATATTGCTGCCTTCATCCCGTCTACTGAACCCTGGTTATTTATAATTGCCCCCCTGTAATAATTTTGCAAACTTTTGCATTTTTTTGCAGTTAGCTTTCCCAAACCCTTTCCTCCTAACTTTCCCTGTGCACTCAGCTTTCTTAGAGCTGTCCCCATTCGCTTGTGAGCATGATTGATACATTCTAATTTAACAATGTCATGCCCAGGGTATGGGTTCAGTGCAACCACCTCCCTAAATGCTGCACTATCCCCATCTGACAGCATCTCTGTGTACCGCACCTGGTGGCGATTCACCGACCTCGCCCACATCCTCTTAGCGGACTCCTGCTCCATTGCCTTACTTGACCCTGTGAAGTTCTTAGCACAGTCATTGTGAGTGTTCTTCCAACTGTCAAACTCCTGCTCTGTAATTTTTTTTTCTTGCTTGGCATTTTCTTTTAGAGCACAAGCATGGCAGTATGAGGATAGGACCTCATAATCTATTACTAGCCCCGAAAGGAGGTCAATGCAAACACCAATGCCATAATGAGAGGTGAAGCCTCTTTTTTGCCAGGTTCCATCAAAAGACACGCTGATGTTAATGACTGCATCTTCATCCTCCCTCAGCAACTCTGCCACTTCTGGGTCAACATCTGCATAAGCCTGTCTGATCTGCTCCCTGGTCCTGTGCAGTGACTCCAGCCCTCTCTCAATTTCTGCCACTAAAATCAAATGTTTAGTGTATTACTTACTGTTCATTTGGACAAGTGTTATTGTTAAAGTTATGTTTTTGCCACTAAATTAAAACAAATTATGTGTATTGGTGAGCTACATTATCTAAATATTGTCCACTCTGATATTAAAAGGAAAAGGCTGTGGGGTTTACTGTAAAACTTACTAAATAACACATGAATTATATACTTTATTCATCTGTAAAACAAATTGATGAAGGCTACAGTGGAGCTGTGTGGTTGGTGGGGGATACAACAATGCCTCCTTTCATTAGTAATTGACTTTGTCCAAAGTGCCACATTGTTTTCCACCAGTGAGAGAGATGCATTCCTTTTCCCCTACCACTTTAAGTCTCAGCCCTGTTTCCATAGCCTACCTGTCACTCTCTTGTCGTGTTTCTGATAAGTTTTCAAATGAAGAGCAGGTATCCCTAACACTTTGCTTATTTTCTTGAGCGCAGCATACCCCAACCCTAACTCGTGCGCTAAGAGCACCATTCGCACATTCACGTCAAAGGCAACGTCGTTTCTCGTTCCGTCTTGAAGACGCGTTGATGTGTAAATACTTTTGCGGTACCCATCTCTTTCGCACAGACTGCACTCCAGAAGTAAACTGCTACAAAAGCCTTGATTTTGCGGATCAATATTAATTTTAAGCCCTGTCCCTGCACAATTAGGACAAATTAATCCATTGACCAGTTCATTCAAACGCGCCACATGAACTATCAGCCACTGCTGTGAGGCGCGTTGTTCACCGCTATCTAACTCTTTTCCTATCGATAATTTTCGCATGGATGCGCTTTGTGAAGGAACTTGATAGTCTTCTTCATTAGACTGTTTAGCCTTTTGTCTGGCAAGTGACAATTGTTGTCTTCTTTTCTTGGTAGTTTTTGTTCGCGCTTCTTTCGGCATTTTGAGATTTAAAAGGTCCCACTGACAGCTAAACCAGGAAGCGTCAGCGCACATCACGTGATGCATTTGAACGAATCAAGTTATCATAAATCGACTCCAGCCAATGGGATTTCTTGATTTGGTCTAACCCCCCGTTTGTACTTTCACGATTGGTTGCTGATACAAAGGAAATTACCATGTTTGGATCGGATAACATTGTGCAGGAGAAAGAGAGCTTTACAACGATACCACGACTGTCATGGTGAAGCAAACGGTCGCGGTACTATATGTTACGTTAGAATGCTAACTTTTGCTGAATTTTGGTGAAATCCACAGGCACAACAAGACAAAGTGCAGTAGAATAAACACTTTAAAATATATTTTGAACGTTTTCTTTCTACTAGTTTGAAAATAGACATGTTGAGGAAGCAAAATAGCTAAGAAAATCAAAATTGACCAGTATACGAAAAACTCCTATTTTTGCCTGCCGTGTCTCGCCTTAATACTATTAAAGTTTGCATTTAAACTTCTGCTGTTGAAGTGTATGATTGAGAGCTTATTGTCTACTTTAACTGTCCTGTTGTATTGATCCGTTGTATAGTAGCAGCAGTTATCAACAATGTCATTGAAGAAGTTATTCTCTGGGTCTATGTCCTCTTCCATGTCCTGACATTTATAGTCCGTATAGCTAAATGTCTCCAGTTCCCGTTTATTGGCACCAACAATCGTAGGTGTTAGTGTTATGTCCATAAAAGATGAAGAAATATTACCTGTAACTTGTGACAATGAGTCGTGCGTGATACCACTGTGATCCAGATGTTCGTCAAAGAATTCAATCGTATTTGTCCAACTCCGTGATTGTCCCGAACAACTAGAACCTTCGCCTCCTCCGGTGTTCCGTTCAGCTTAATGAAGACCTTACAATTTGTGGTCCACGTTGACTGGATCTTCTTCTGCTTCCTCAGGAACCGGGCCTTCCTCGCAATGTCAGCGTTCTTCAAGGTCAGGTGCTCGTTAATGAAGACATCTGACCCTTTTAACAACCTGCCCTGTTTTAGGAGAGCAGATTTGAGTCGCCGGTTACTAAATCGCATAATAATGTCTGGTTTGTCATTATTACTTCTTCTCGGGAGCGGGTGGCATGCTTCCACAGTGTCACAGTCCAGCCTTATCCCCTTGGACAAGAGGAAAGAGGCCACCTGTTCCTCCGTGGAGTCAGTCACGCCAGGCGATGGCTCACCAGTCGGACCGGGCCCTGCCACCGCGCTGGCAAAAGAACGGGGCTTGACTCGCAATCCGGTGATGATTACATCGTTCATCCTGGTATATTGTTCCAGATCTGCCACTCGGTTCTCCAGAACAGCGATCCGTTTATCCTTTTCCTCATTAAGAAGCCGCAAAGCCTCACCTCTTCTACCAAGTCCAAAATGGACTTCTGCTGGAGTCGGATAGCCGAGGTTTCCTCACGCAAGTCACACAGGCGGGTGAGGACCTTGCCCCGGGACAACCAGCGGACTTCAGAGTGCAGGAGTAGCTGGCGAAAGTGTGCGCCCCTCTCATCGCAGAGGCCAATGCCAACATTTGGGACTTAACCCAAACCTAAGGCCTAGTCATGGTTTTGATGTGAGGTGAAATCGGAACTTCACATTAATGCGAGCGCGCGAGCAAATTTGTTACCATTAATTTCAGTGCAAAATATTTTTTTTTAGTTTCATGTAGCCTAGCCTAATATGAACATTACGTTGGACTCATATTCTTATATTTTTCGGAAATTACAACCCAAAATCCAATATTTTACAATCCAAAATATATATTTGCCGCCTCCCCTGAAACAGTTTGGTGCCCCCCAGGGGAGGCGCGCCTCACACTTTGAAAACCCCTGGTCTATAACATTTCACTGGGTCTTGCAGCTGTTTGATTAACTGAAATTATTTGCCTACTTGAGCAAGTCACTGTATTTCCAAGCCCTGATAGTGTGACTGAGACTACACAGTAGGGCTGCAACAAGGAATAGATTAAAGGGTAATTCTTCAACTATGGTACTCATTGAGCTAGACAGTTTCAGAAAATGAAAACATTTATACAAACTGTTTTTTAGTATCAGTTGGTTTCTTAATCTGTCTAGAAAACTTCCCCTAAATTGGCTGAGATGATTTGTATTGAATAATATATATTTTTTGCCATTTTTATCTGACAGCCCAAGAAAACGGTCATTTCCATCACATAACAAAACATGCGTTTTTAAGAGAACATTTTTAAATATCTTCTGTTATAAATATATTTGTCAAATTTGTTATTATTTTATTTTTTAATATGTTTTACTTTAAAATGTGTGTTGTGGTGGAAATGACATGGTGTGGCGGAAGAGACAGTGTGTGATGGAAATGACATAGATAGGCAACTTCCAATTAAAAACACATTTTCTACTGCTCTGTGGTGAACCTGAGCAAATCAATAACATCTCACCAATATTTTCAAATAAAAAACAATCCAAAAAATGAAAAAATATGAATTTGTGTTAAAAATCTGCAAATCATTTCTTCACTGCTGTATATATGCTAAACAAGAGCAAACTAGTATGAACTACGGCAAACGAGTACAAACTAGAGCAAACCCTTTATGTCATCATAACCTTAATATAACCTTTATATACAAGTTTTAGCATTGTAGCCCAAATGATTGGCTGTTCAGCACGAACAATGTAATTTCCACCACAACCTGTCATTTCCACCACAATGGACCGTGGTGGAAATGACTGTGAGGGAAATTACATTTACCCCCTTTCCCTCCAAAATCTCATGCTATGTTAGCCGACTACTATTAGTTTTAGAGTTATCATTAAATATACACAAATTACACAATATTTAATTAAAGGTATCCAGTTATTTCTACGCCCATGTTAAATATGAGCCGTTTTTGGAAATGACGACCAATAAACGTACTCTCAGTTTTACTCATATTTACCTAGATTTTTCTTCTTTTCACTAACCCCTGTAGGGGTCACACTTTCATCCAGCCATGTATTCCACTGTGGAGTTTCTGTTGCTATGGGTACTATGTATACAAACCTAAAACAATGATCCTAGGATTCTATTTTGTACAGTGTGGTGGAAATGACAGTGAACCCAAGGGACAAGGGTTCTACTCATGAAAAATATAGGAACATGTGAATAAATATCACAATATATAATATGTATAATTGAAATAGATATCATTTTAGCATTTGTACTTGAAATCTACATGATTTAATTAATTATTTAATGTTGAATTAGGCGAGATTGAAAATACAAAGTCTGGCTTGGGGACAGAGGGAAACCAGTAAAAACCATGCATGACAGGCCTCATATTATATAATAAAAAGAATGATTGAGCCATAAATTTTTTTTTTTTTTGAAGTTCCCCTTAGGCAGGGCTCCAGACTGCGACCAAATGGTCGCATTTTGCGACCAGTTTTTTAGACAATGCGAACATTTTTTACAAACTCGCGCATGTGCGACCGACAAATTTTGAATTCATTGAGTGTGCACAATGTCAGCACATGTTAGAAACGACACAGATACGACGTTCTAGTATGACAACGATATCAGTGTTTCTTCTGCATTAGTACCGTAGCTAAAAGTCTAGGAAAGTTGAGGCTATTTTTCGCTAGGTACATATAAACCTAGGTAAAAGTCTTGGAATGTTTAGGCTATTTTTCACTAGGTTCCTACGAACGTCTTAATCTGCCAGACAAATGGGTTCCCCTTCGTTCTTTTGATGAGCAGTTTCACGAGCCCTTCTTACCCGGCGTCATGGAACCTAGCAGCTAAATACTTATTTATCTCTAGCGTTGCTACTCCATCCCTGCTTGTGTTTGAGCTGTTGCGCTGTTATACTCAGCAAGTATTGTGTTGTAGTGTCGGAGGACTGATCGAAAAGTGCATCATACATTTAAGTCATTTAGTTAAGACTTGCATGTAGAGTGCGTAATGTCACATTAAATAATGTATTTAAACTCAACCTTATATAGTGCGTCGCTGTATATCAGTTGTAAAAATGACAGTAAAAAAAACGGACCCATCTGCAACCAACACAGGAACACCCCACAATTTCCCCAGAAATTGTCCCAGGGGCGATTCTAGGATCAGACCTTTAGGAGTGCTCAGCCCCCAAAGAGAATGTGACATGAATAGGCTACAGTGCCTTGCAAAAGGGCTAAACGTAAACCCCCTTGATAATATAAATCCCTAATTTCACTGGATAACAATTAATACATTTATGTATTATTATGCAAAATATTGAATGAAAAAACTAAGGATGTCACGTTCTTCATGAACTACCAGCATCAAATGATAATAAACAATATATTTAAAATATATATTAAATAATATATTTATATATTATTTTTAGGGGTGCTGAGAATAAATTTAGGGGTGCTTGGGCACTCCTGAAAAAGGGTCTAAAATTGCCACTGAATTGTACCCTCTCTAGTTACATTAATAAATGCATTGCGGGTCAATATAAGGTGTGCCCCTAAATTTTCAGTCAGGGGCTACTGTGCTCCTAGTAAAAAAAGTTAGTCTGGAGCCCTGTTAGGGTGAAGTAAGTGTGACAAAGACAAAAATAAATGTTTTTTTGTTTTTATTATTTCATCCAGGGACAAGAAAAGTACCATAGTTAAAGAATCACCCTAAAATCGATTATTAACAGCGCTGGCAACGAATGTCATTATTTATTGGTTGTGTCGCGCGACTATTATGCCACTCAATAAGTCGCAGATGTTTGAATATAAAAAATAAAGTAAAAAAATAAAGTTTAGTTGAGCACGGAGTAGAGCGGAGGTAGAGGAAAGACCATCGGAGAGACGTTGTTGAGTAACGTTGTTCTGAAACATGGCGGAGGCAGAGAAACAGTACGATCCCCAAGTCATCCAAGGTGTGGGAGCATTTCACACTACATACACCCAAAAAGTATGTTAATTGACCGAGGTGAAGTCAGTTTCATATTCGACATTTGGCTCACATTCGGAAGACGCTACTTTGCAGCGTCGCGTTAGGGACCGGGTGAAAACTACCCATACCATTTTGAAAAATGTAGACTTTTATAATATTTTTATGAATATAAAACCTCAAACAGACACCAGAGTATCTTAACAATGTCTGGTATACTTCCACAGCCTTTACTTTTTCAATTAAGTTTCAAACAAATTGATAGAAAATCACTAATCTTTGAAAATAGCTTAATCCTTGCAAATCTTTTTTCAAAATTGTGTCAAAATCTCAAATATACACCAGATTATTCTAATAAAGTCTGGCCTACTTCCACAACCTTTCAATTTTCATTTAAGTTTAAGCAAAACTCAAATAAATCACTCATCTCTGAAAATAGCATTAAATACACGCTAATATTAATAACTTTAAAAAAAAAATGGGGTGCCTGTTAGCATTCTGAAGATTTATTGCACTGTCAGTTCTGTTTCTGAATAAAGGGTTGGAAATGAATGCTTTTAAAAATCCGATTCATCGATTAATTGAAAAAAGAATCGACAGATTAATCGATTATTAAAATAATCGTTAGTTGCAGCCCTACTACACAGTAGATAATTCCTCTTTCAAGTAATAAGCCCCCCGTGTTGAGCATTAAATTACATGCACGGTCTGTACAGATCTTGAGACAAAGCCACTTTTTTGTTCTAAAACAAAGGGCACAAGAACACTGTAAATACGGTAGTCAATTTTCTTTTGTAAAATGTAACCTTTTAATTGCAAAATTGGCAATTTTCTCTGTGACATTTCACATTTGCTTAACAGACACTACTAGCTTGTTAAAACTTTGATCATGGCTGCCTAACAACAACGCAACATGTCTGCATTTTTCTTCTGGCGTTTCAAAGAAGAAAAAGGCAAAAACATAAAAGTTCAATTAGAGCTGGGCAATAAATCGATAAAAATAACTATCGAAGTAATGACTTCCCTCGATAAAGATATCATAACATTAATTCATTTTCAATCATATCGATAATGTCGATAGAAAATAATTAGGAACAGCAGTCCATTTAATTTCTGTGATGCAGCAAGAAGTTGCGGAGAAATGGTAGCCTATGCTCACTAAAATATACTGAGCACGTCGAGTGGAGTAGCTAATGTTAACAGCGGAAAATTAGTCTTATTGCCAAAAACAGTGGCAGCGATAGCCATGGCGAGGGAGCAACTTCCAATGAAGAAATTATTGATAAAAAGGGTTAGTCTTGTTCAGTTACTTGGAAGTTGTTTGGCTTTTTGAAATCCGACAAGGAGCAGAGCAATGTTTGGTGCAAATTGGTGTAGTAAACAAACAGGTGGTTACCAAGTCTGGTAAAACGACAAACTGCAAATGTGGACTTCTTGTTGACCTCGACCTACGGTCTCGGTTAACAAACGTTTTAACAAATCTTGAAAAAAGTTTGAAAAGAAACTTGAAGTATTTGAAGGTAAGGCTGTGGCTAATGATAATTGGCAGCAGGTAGCTATACATACATGTACTGGTTACCTACAAGTTGCCATCCTCCACAATTAGCAAACAAGTTAAATAGAGTAAGCTAGATGGCTAGTCAGCTGCTAGCCCCTTATTAAACCAATTAGTTGGCTAACTAATTAACTTGAAACATTGTCAAGTACGAAAAATATTAATTGTGGTGAAAGGTATGCCGTATCTTGGCAGAGACTACGTTAGCTATTCAGCTATCCAATTTAGATTAATTATTTGCCACATTTCAGTCCTAGCTACAACCACATTCTCAGATGTTTATTAAAACTAGTATGATCACTGCTCTTTTGCTTTCATCATAAATTGACTGTTTTTAATAAATGCCCAGTAGCAAACAATCATGGAGTTTGTGATAAGAGTTGCTGTGAAGTATGTATGCTGTACATTTTCATTGGTAAAGGATTCACTACCATATAGCTCACAGTTAAGATAACTATATTAATCATTCTCTTCATATTAAGATAACATTTTGAATTTGGTCAGGGTTGATTAAAGAATTAGCTTGTTAGGGACTGTAGTTTTGTGTAAGGGTAACATCTAGCTGACTTGTTTTTTTCCAACATTCCAAGAATGGTAAAACAGGTTAACTATAATAACCAAAAAAGGATATGAACTAAGATTCAAGCTTATACATAGGTTGACCTCGAATAAGACGTTAAATTTATGTTATGTGGTAACTTAAGTTCCTATGGTACTTCATGAATAATAAAATATACATTTTGAACCTTACATCATCATATCCACTTGATCATCCTTATCTTAACATTGGCTAATTTAACACTTATTTTTTTCCCTTTCAACTGAATAAGTAATTATAGTACTAAATGTAAGGCATTCTGTATAAAAGCTTAAAGAAACACTCCAGACCCCTAAACAGCTAAAAATTGTTGTGCTGGTAATATTTCTGTCACGACAGGCACTAAAAACACCTCACCACATTCGGTAACTCCAAACTCAGCCTCCGTAAGTGACCAGAAAATCTTAGTGACGTCACCTGAACATTTTCGAATGCGCCGAGATGTTTTACTTACGAAAACTAGTCATAATAAACCGAATTAGTTTTTTCTTAGACGTCTCTTTGTCCTCTCGTTTTCTCGTGCATCCTATAGCTATGAGTCAGTAGAATCACCCGTTTTTCTCCGTTTCATTTTTTGGACGAAAAACGAGAAAAATATTACAATAAAAGCAATTTTTTGGACGCACTTTTTTCATGGAATTGAAATGATCGTATCTTAAGTTTTACTTGGTGTATTTACACAAACCAAGCACTCAAATGTAGCTTCAGGTCTGTACTTACGCATGAAATTGACGGCTGCCCTCTGAGTGTCTTTGTTTACATGCTGCGTAGTCCGAAAGCTGACCTGCGCTCTGATCGCGCCGGCGCGATCACCGACTCGGTAGAGATAAGAGACTAGTGTGCAGTGAATCAATGTCTATATCAGTGTCCATTCAGAAGCCTGATGGCCATTGGGTAGACATTGTATAAGTGACTAGTGTACAGTGAATCAATGTCCATATCAGTGTCCATTCAGAAGCACGATAGCCCTTGGGTAGAAACTGTTGTCCAGTCTGCGTGTGCGCGACCGGATGCTGCGGTAATGCCTGCCAGAAGGCAAGGGGGTAAAGAGACTGAAGGATGGGTGGGAACAGTCTCTTAGAATCCTGCTGGCTTTCCTTAGGCAACATGTGTGGTAGGTGTCCTGTAGGGCTGGGAGCTTCCTGCCGATGATGAACTCAGCAGAACGGACCACACTTCGTAGGGCCTTGCGGTCCCGGTCTGTGCAGCTCCCATACCACACTGTGATACAACCAGTCAGAATGCTCTCTATAGTGCATCTGTAAAAGTTAGTGAGGATGACTGAGTCCATACCAAACTTCTTCAGTCTCCTCAGGAAGAAGAGGCGCTTACGGGCCGCTTTGACCACCTTGTCCGTGTGAACAGACCAGGTGTTCACCCCGAGAAGCTTGAAGCAGCTGACCTTCTCCACTTCCGATCCATTGATGAATAGGGGTGCATGCTCCTCCTCCTCCCGCCTCCTATAGTCCAAAAGAATCTCCTTGGTCTTGCTGATGTTAAGAGAGAGGTTGTTGTCCTGACACCATGATGTCAGGGTGTCAACCTCCTCTCTGTAGGCTGACTCGTCACTGTCAGAGATGAGGCCCACGATGGTTGTGTCGTCAGCAAACTTAACGAGGAGGTTGGAGCTGTGCGTTGCCGCACAGTCGTGGGTGAACAAGGAGAACAGGAGAGGGCTGAGCACACAGCCCTGGTGGGTGCCTGTGTTGGTGATCAGTACAGATGAGGTGCGGTCACCGATTCTCACCACCTGTGGCCTCCCCGTCAGGAAGTGGAAGATCCACTTGCATAGGGAGGTGCTTAGTCCCAGGTCCACAAGCTTGGAGACCAGTCTGGAGGGGATGATGGTGTTGAATGCAGAGCTGTAGTCAATGAACAGCATCCTCACATATGTATTCCCCTCGTCCAGGTGGGAGAGAGCGGTGTGCATAGTCAGAGCGATGGCATCGTCTGTAGACCTATTGGACCGGTATGCAAACTGCATAGGGTCCAGTGTGGGGGGCAGCGAGGAGCAGATGAATGATTTGACTAGCCGCTCGAAGCACTTCATGATGACAGAGGTCAGTGCTATTGGGCGATAGTCGTTCAGACATGCGACCTTGGTGTTCTTGGGCACAGGGATGATGGTGGTCCTCTTGAAGCAGGTGGGGAGTACAGACAGGTTAAGGGAGAGGTTGAAGATGTCACTGAAGACCCCTGCCAGCTGGTCAGCGCAGCCCCTAAGGGCCCTACCTGATATGCCGTCTGGGCCAGGTGCCTTGCGAGGGTTGATCTTCTTAAAGCATAGCCTCACCTCGGCTACAGTTAGTGTAGGCAAACCACTGGCTTGGCCTTCAGGTAGCTCCACTGCAGGGGGGTCACTGTCCCTCTCAAAGCGAGCGTAGAAGGAGTTCAGCTCGTCTGGCAGTAGGACAGAGGACTGGGTCTCATTGTAGCCTCTCCCTTTGTAGTCTGTAATGGCTTTAAGTCCACTCCACATGCACCTGGGGTCAGAGCCATGGTAGCTGGACTCCACCTGTAAGCCCTTTTCGCTGCTTTGATGGCCTTCAGAAGGTCGTATCTGGCCTTCCTTTACTCATCAGGGTCCCCAGAGTTAAAGGCCACAGTGCGGGCTCTCAGCTTGGCCCGGACCGCGGCATCAACCCAGGGCTTCTGATTTGGGAAAGACCGAACAACCTTCTTGGGGACAACGTCATCAATGCAGTGTTGGATGTAGCTGGAAACAGTGTCTGCGTATTCGTTAATGTCCCCATCTGCTACCTCCTTGAACATCAGCCAGTCAGTGGTGTCAAAGCAGTCCTGGGAGGGTCGCCACACTCTCGTCACTACATAGGTGAACTTACCTCTCAAACAGTCTGACCTGTTTAAGCTTTTGTTCATATGCGGAGAGGAGAAGAATGGTGGTGTGATCAGCCTTCCCAAAAGCAGGGCGGGGGGAGGAGTTTGTAACTGCCCTTGAATGCTTTATAACAACGGTCAAGGATCTGGTCTCCACGTGTGAAGAAGTCAATGTGCTGATAGTACTTGGGCAGGACTTTCTTCATGTTGGCTCTGTTGAAATCACCAACAACAATGAAGGCTACCTCTGGGTGCACATTTTCCAGACCATTGATAATCCCATACAGTTCATCCAAAGCAGCGGCCTTGTCTGCCTGGGGGGGATGTAGACTGCACTCATGATGACTGCAGTGAATTCCCGAGGCAGATAGAAGGGTCAGATTTTTACAGTTAGCTGCTCAAGGACCGGAGAGCAGTGAGATGCTAGTACTGCTACATCTGTAGCCCAGAGAGTTAACCATAACACAGACCCCTCCGCCCCTGCACTTCCCTGAATCAGCTGTTCTGTCCTGGCGGTATATGGTGAATTCCAACGGTGTAACCGCTGTGTCGGAGATCTCTGGAGACAGCCAGGTCTCGACGAACGCCAGTACACAGCAGTTCCTGATGTCCTGTTGGAATTTGACACGAGCGTTAAGTTCATCCATTTTGTTGTCGATGGACTGAACGTTAGCAAGTAAGATGGTGGGAAAAGCAGGTTTGAAGCACCGTTTCCGAGTTCGAATAAGAACTCCAGCACGCCGGCCTCGTTTCTTCTTCCTCCGTCTCGCGGGTAAACAGAGCGGCGGAACAACAAATGGCCAGCTGCAGTCCGAGCTCGCACTCCGAAAAGTGGAATTAAAGTTCGTAAAATAATCCTTGCCAAGTGACAACTTAATGTCCAGAAGTGTCTGCCAGTCGTACTGAATAAACGACAATATAACATTGACAAAACAAGTAACGAACACTAACATGACAAACAAAAAGCTAGGTTTTAGCGGAGCTCTCGTCGGCGCAGCCATCTCTAGGCGCACCGGATGCCCAAGATTATGGTTTTAGATTATATCTCTGCCATTTAGTGGCCAGTGGCCACAATAAGTGAATAACATAATTGGTTAATTGTTCCCAAACTGCAGTTTTGGGGGAATTATCAAAATTAGTTTAATGCATTTTTCAAACAATAAATAAAAGTGTGTAAATAATTTTGTGCATTACATGTCAACTGCCATTATTGGACCCTCTATATCCTTTTTTTATTTTGGTAAACTACCTCTGGCCATCAGTCTACCTAAAGTGTATTGCCCTTATTGAGATAATTTGGGGTGACCTTTGTATTTATTTTGGAGTGCTATTGTATGTCCTGCTGCAACAGTTTATGAGGCCTGTTCCATAAAGGCCGCTAAAAAAAGCTGGACTTGACAGTCCCAAACCTGACTTGAATTAGTTTAATTAGTTAGGTGCGGCTAAAGCGAGGGGGGGGGCACTGAAAACTGTCGGTTAGGATGAGAATGTCTGCAAAACTAGGGGTGGAACGGTACACTGAAGTCACGGTTCGGTTCGTACCGCAGTTCAGACATCACGGTTCGGTACGAGTTCGGTACAATGGGGGGAAAAGCAAAACAAAAATGCAGAAGCAGGGCTCCAGACTAACTACTGTACATGCAAGTCTTAGCTAAATGTATGATGCGCTTGTCGATCAGTCCTCCTACACCACGACAGGCTACTAGCTGAGCAACAGCGCAAACACAGGCAGGGATACAGTAGCAGCAACGCCGGCCCTGGTCCCTTACATAAACAACAAAACACGGACGTTGATGGAGCGCGAGTTGTCAGCTGCACCCTCCGTTTCACTATCGACTGATGGTTGGACTTCTCGTGCTACCGAAAGCTACCTCACGGTGACTGCTCATTTTATTGACTGAGTGGGAAATGAAAGCGTCAGTTCTACAGACACGGCCCCTGTATGAGCAGCACACAAGCACTCACCTAGCTGAGAAGCTACAGAAGGTCGTGGCAGAATAAACTAGAGAGGCCTGGAAATTTGGAATTTATTGAGTGTGTACAACATCAGCACACGATAGCAACAACTCATAGATACTACGCTCTGGATAAAAGCATCTGCTAGACTAAATGCACGTTCTAGTAAGACAGCAATATCAGCGAGCCCTCAGCATTAGTACCGCAGCTAAAAGTCTAGGAAAGTTTAGGCTATTTTTCGCTATACTTACACTACGAACATTCATATTTAGCACTAGCGTTGCATAGGCTACGTCTTTAGTGCTGCTGCTGCTGCTAGCTATCTCTGACTCACTCAGGCACAGCTCGGCTACACAGGTGGCGGCGCCAATCAGTTTCAGAGCTAAGGCGGGGCTACAGATTGCCCTAAAGAACACGAATATCTTACAGTAGTTCCGCATTACATTAATTAATTTGCACGCGAGTTTTATTAATTTTTTTACCGTGTATTCTCCGTGCAATTTCACGAGCCGAACCGTGACGCCCGTACCGTACGGTTCGGTACGAATACATGTACCGTTCCACCCCTAGCACAAACTGTCAGAAACCGTCTCAGGGAAGCTCATCTGCATGCTCATCGTCCTCATCAGGTTGGGGTCTCGACCTGACTGTGGGTAGCTGTAACAGATTACTTTTAAAAAGTAACCCACCCAACCCTAGCCCTGCATAACGAGTTGGGTACCTAATTGGAAACACAGTACCACCGAGATCTACCTGGGCCTTTACCTCAAGCAGATGAGCTAGGTGTGGGGGCTTGAGATGGACAGATGAGGATTGCTGCTGCAGCTACCATCAGTAGATCAATGTTGGTGCAGCTCCTAGCAGATCAATGTTGGTGCAGCTCCTAGCAGATCAGTTCAAGCAGCCATTTTAATTGGATGTGCCTGCCTCTGACAAGGCACAACCTTTATTCCTCTCTTATATTTATTTGTATTATTATTTATTTTCCCCTCGCCAACTCGTCTCTCAATTTTTGGTTGCAATACATGGACAATGTCGATTTTATATTCCGTTGCACGGTTTAGGTTTAATTAAAGTTTTTGTGGAGATAAGGTAAGCTAACCTGCTAGCTACACTCACTAACGTCACTAACGTCACAACGTCACAAACCCGCGCACTAACTTCTGGGAGATGGATAGCAACCTAAAACTGCAAAACAGCTGCAGAAACGCCACAGCAGCAAAAACTATTTGCCACCAAAAGATTCTTTGGAGGTGATCCATTGTTCTTGTCGTTGACAGATTATTGACAAGAGAAAAGAGAAAATGACTTCTTACTTCACAAAATGAGCCTTACAAAAAGTAGCAAAGTGACAGTACGGGTAAAACGCCATTAAAATATAGATTGTCACGATTGCAAATTGCATTTTAAAAGTAGGATGTGATGGGGGCAGTGGTGTTACACGACCCACCACCTAAGACTATTTTTGAGCTAGGAAAACATTTCTGATATTAAACCCCCTACCAGACCAAAGTGTACCTATCATTTGCAGGAGACCTCTCCTATTTGACCCAACATTTTTGAGCGCAGCTCAGATGAATAACATAGCCTCTATACCAGTGGTCACCAACCTTTTTAGGCCAAAGATCACCGACCTTTGCCTTGGTGACCCGAAGATCTACCTATTGAGGCGTTGAGAGACAGAACAGACTCCAGACTGAACTTACAACTTAACTTTATATTTGGCCTTATTGTAATTGAATGAAATCAAACACTTTGTGAACAATATGAACAAGAAAAAACACTTTTGCAATGAGCAGGCTGGATATGAACGGTTTTATTTATAAACTGAAGTTACAACACAACACTGACAAATTTCTCATGTGACAAGTCAGTGTGATGGCTGTGACTGAACACTGTCTGTGAGTGCCTTGTAGTTTGGCTCATAAGCAGAGACAGCCAGTCTGAGGCAGTCTGTGAGGTGTCTGTCAGTAAGCCGGCTCCTGTACTTGGATTTGGTGATTTTCATCTGTGAAAATGCCATTTCACAGAGGTAGGTCGATCCAAAGTAGGCACTCACTTTTAGTGCACATGCACTGAGGAGAGGAAACTTCTCTCGGCTGACAAGTCCCCAAAAGTCACTGTCCCTTGACCTGGCTTTCAGCTCAATGTCATTTTGCAAATCAAGCATCTCCATGTCCACTCCACTTGGCAAAGCAAATGCTTTCTCGAATTGGTCTGCAACCTCCTCTGTATTAATAGGCAGGAATGGGTTTGAAAGAAATGCAGCAATATCCTTCATGATTTCTAACTCACCAAAACGTCGACTGAACTCCGCTGCCAGTTTGTCCAGGTGCACACAGTACTGCTCAGGGTGAAAGTCAGAAGAGTCTTTGATGGACTGTGACATTTTTTCCAGGTTTGTAAAGTGTGTCAGCGTCCCTTTCCTCAGATTCGTGGTCCAGACACAGAGTTTGGCCTTGAACGCATTCACTGCGCTCATCATGTGGAGGAGGTGCCGGTCTTTTCCCTGGAGTTCGTGGTTGAGCGAGTTCAGTTTTCCGGTTAGGTCCGTCAGAAACTCCAGGTCCAGTAGCCACGCATCCGTTGAAAGTTCCTCGTGCTCCTCGTTCCTTTTCGACAGAAACGTCTTAATCTCAGGCAGCAAGTCAACAAATCGCTGCAGCACTTTTCCGCGACTCAACCACCTGACATCAGCATGCAGAAGCAGGTCTCCATACGCCGAATCGAGCTCATCCAATAACGCCTTGAATAAGCGATGCTGAAGCGCTTTTGCTCGAATCGAGTTTACCACTTTGACCACCAGTGACATGACATGAGAAAAGTCCACAACTTTCCCAGCCAAGGCTTGCTGATGAATCACACAGTGATACTTCATGAAGTCGGGGAAATCCGGATCATTACGGCACAGTGCTATAAAACCAGCGTGCACACCGCACATTGCCGGTGCCCCATCGGTAGTGATTGCCACCAGTTTCTGAATGGGGATGTTCTTTTCACGGACATAGCTTTTAAAAACGTTGTAAATATCCTCACCTCTCGTTCTCTCTTTTAATTGGAGAAGAGTGAGGAAGTCCTCCTTTGTTGTAAAGTCCTGGAAAGCCATTCTGACAAATACAACAAGCTTAGCCGTGTCCATTACATCCAGCGATTCATCAAACTGCAGTGAAAAATATTCACAGAGTGACAAGTCCTCCAACACCTGTTGACCAACGTTATCCGACAGTAACTCGATCCTTCGTGTCACTGTTGTAGGACCAAGAGGCACAGCACGGAATGCAGCTTTTATGTCCTCTTTGTTTTTGAAGGTGCTGCAAACAGTCTCTGCGGTGACGGTCAATAGTTCCTTAAACAAATCCCCATCTGTAAAAGGTCTCTTGTGTTTAGCCAAAATGTGGCTAATACGAAATGACGCCTCAGTTGCAGCCTTACTTTGAGACGTAGGTTGTGAGAAAAGCGACTGTTGAGCCTTCAACTCCACTTTCAGCTCCTGAACTTTTTTGGCGCGGATTGCGCTCTTTGGTGGATAGCAGTCTTTGAATTTCGGATGGTTAGTGTTGTGGTGCCGCTCCAAATTCCCTCGCTTAGACAGTGCCTGTGGCTGGTGGCACAACATACACACACTCTTGTCTTTTACCAAGGTAAAGATGAATTCCTCCTCCCATTCATGATGGAAACTGTAGTTTTTCGCCCTCTTTCGTGGTGCCTCTGCCATGCTTGCTAACACTATGTGGACAACACGGCCGGGTAAATAAACAAACCAACGGCAACCACGCCCACAGGTATCCTGGGATAGCAGGTCTCTCAAAGGTCGTCTTCGGGAAAAAACGCCCATTTATTCTGTCGGTGAATTGCTTTGCAACACGCACAGGCCAATATGCAAATCCAGGTACAAGAGAACGCGCGTTCAGTTTAAGAATCCTCCGCGTTCATGAATTAGTCGGAGATCAGTATTTCTGAAATTATTTTGGAGATCGACAGGGAAAGTCTCCGAGATCGACACGTCGATCGCGATCGACAGGTTGGCGACCTCTGCTCTATACAGTGCAGAAGCATGATGCACACACACGCAGGCTACTAACCCTAACTGTAAGTGGACCAATTAATGGCAGACCAGAACACCCAAAAAATTGTATGATAGAGAAGGAATGCTTGTTAGAGAATTGTTTTGTCCTCATATAAAAAAAAATGTTAATCATTTGCCCAACAATTCCAATTATTTAAAATAGAAAAAAACATTACTGTGTCCACAGTCTCTGCAGGTTGCTATGGAGACTTACAGATCCATTTCAGAACAAAGTTACAATTGTCTTTTAGTCCCAGTACACTAAACACCTTACCCAGCTTGAGGAATCCAGACTCATATTTACATTTGTTTGTATCATAAGATTGTTGCATTTTAAACATTTTACACTGAGTTGGAGAGTTTTCAGTCATGTTTTCAAAGCTTGTGAGAGCTGGTACAGTCATGTTGGAATACCATTAACTAAATGGTATTTTTAGCTGCGAAAAGAAGCTCTATAGCTCGATCTGTCGGTTGATTGGTCCACAAAAATTGTACGAGTACATGGTTACAGCTGAAAATAAATGATCATTACGGTCATCATCATTATTATTGTGTATGATTATTGTGTAATTGATCATTGTATCAAGACTAAGTGTATGCACTTTTTTTTTTTTTTTTTTTTTACTTCAACCTTACCAAGCCAACACAAAACACTAAGCCTAACCCACAACACAGACCCAAACTATAAACACCCATATGAACCCTATAAAACAGGAATACACAATAATCGTATTACACGATTACACAAAAAGACGTGCTGAGGCAGATGGGAACACTTCTACCCAAAAGCTTGTCTACAGGCGGCATCTGCAACAGGCAGAAAGGAGGGTGACACAGCGATCATTGGAGAAGAATGCCAGCTTTGTATCTGCATTTGGAGGGGAGAAGAAAAAGACTGCACAGAGGAAAATGAAGTGAGCCAGTCAGATGTGGTGCCTCTGGTCTAGTCTTGTGGCACACACAGAGCCTGTAACACCTCAGAAGACAGGGGTGAGGAGCAGAAAGGGAGGGGAACCGAGAGGGAGAGGGACTGAGAGGGCGCACTGAAGAAGCTTTGAGCTAGTAGCTCTCTCCAGACACATGGTCTGACGCCACACATAAACAGCCCAGAGACAGGCCTGAAATAGACTGGGCTAGCAAACTTCTCGAGACTGACCCAGACCACTTCATACCTATAGCAGATGGGATAAGCACCCAGTAGAAACTCTCCATGCTGAATTCTGTAGAAATATACTCCACATCTAAAAGGTAAAAAAAGTGTCACACAGAATTAGGTAAATTCCCATAACTGCTGGACATACATTCCTTTTTTATTTATTTATCAAACACTAAAGGAACCCTTCAATTTGAAGCTCTTGCAGCTTTTTACCCTAAATAGAGACCCTTGTGCCAGCTGGTTCTATGACAAACAAATCAGTTAACCCCTAGCTAGGGCTGCACGATTATGCCCAAAATGATAATCACAATTAATTATCACGATAATTTTTTTATTTTAACCAAATCAAATTTTATTGTCTCAATGCATTGTACCTGCATTATGGATGTAAATACAACTCAAAATATACAATCAATAAAAAACTAATATTCCACAACAGAATGTAACCAAATGAGAACATTTCAGAACTATGCAGAAAAGACTGGTTTACAGGTTTTTGGAAAGAAACACTAGCCTGTCAACAGTTTCTGGCCCTCATACATTCATCGTATTGAACTTTATGGTGTGTTTTAGTGGTTAAAAAGGTTTGTTGTGCTGCTTTGTGGCGCAAACACAACTTTACGGCACTCTTGGCATATGACCTGTTCTTGTTTTGTGTCACTTGCCTTGAACCCACAATGCTTCCACACAATGGATGACGATCCGATTCTCGGGACAAGGTCCTCGGCCTCGCCTTCTGCTACGTTAGACATTTTTTGTTTTATTTGTTAAGATAGTAGCCTTATGACCGATTGCTTTCTGTTGCGAAACTTTCTTCCCCGACTGCTAGCGGCAACTCTCGCTGGTCGTTTCATGCAGCCGCAGCCGATGTCAAACACACCTATTGGTTTACGGAGGCTATATTGGCTTTGCAAAAAATAACTTTGATACGGAGCGCTCTATAAACGGAATGACGCATTTAAAATATCGCTCGATCAACATGAATTTGATCGTGGGAAGCCAAAATTGTGATTAAAATTTGATTCATTGTGCAGCCCTACCCCTAGCACACATCCTTCTCAGTCCAGCACTGCTTTACAAAGGCCTATCAGAATAAACAGAAAGAAACTAGAGAGGGTACAATTTCTGTGGAAACTGTTCGGTGTGCTTGCATTGGTCACAGATGGGGCAGTTTTTCTTTAATTCTTGTTTTACTATATCCCCTCGAAAGGTAGGTTACGAGGGGATATAGTAAAACAAGAATATTAAACGTCTTAACATTTGGAAAATTCTCATGGATGTATTGAAATTCTTCAACGCATATTTTTCTTGTATATTCTACTTATTATAATATATATTAAAAAGCATACATTTGTTCCTGCTCATTTACACTAAGAGTTAAGTGTACAATGAAACGGTTCTCATCTCATTTCGCTTAGTGCAAGACGGAATGGTGATAGGCTATATGGCAGCCTCACATAGTTGAAACGGTTGCATCAAAATGAAGAAATTGAGCAATCCTGTGTAAAAATGGTTCTAGCTTATATGAGAAATTTCCCCTCAAGTTTTTCCCCATCTAGTGATATTTTTAAGCATTTACTCATATTGCATTCATTCATTTAATAAAAAAACCCCTGTGAAACAATCTGATTCTAACAACGTTGTCACTGACAGTATCTTAGCTGAAATCGCGATTGAAACAGTACCATCTGCAAACTGAAAATACCCCCAAAAGTAAAGAGCACAAAGAGCATGTGCACAGGCACCTACTGTGCAGTAGGTAGAAATACATTAAGACAAGTTGCACCATAACAATTATTTGCACTTCCACAAAAGCTCCCAAATATATTCTAAGGTCAAACAGATATTTAATTTCATGAGCATGTGAGGGTTCCAGATGAGGGAGTCAGATGGCTGAGCGGTGAGGGAGTCGGGTTAGTAATCAGAAGGTTGCCGGATCGATTCCCCGCTGTGCCAAATGACGTTGTGTCCTTGGGCAAGGCACTTCACCTTACTTGCCTCGGGGGAATGTCCCTGTACTTACGGTCTGCTAAATGACTAAATGTAAATGTAAATGTTCCATGAGAGGGCCAAGTTGCAAGTACCATGTTATGGCAACGGCTTAAATTTGCACTACACATTTTGTACTTTGTAACAATAACTGTTCTATCTAAATTGTTTTGTTGTTTTCTAATGAGGGCAAAAGAAAAATAATGTTTATTATTTAAATGCAAATGCAAACATATCGAGATATATGTGGGTCAATGACATGACATGTATATTTTGGTGTCTGAGTGCATTGTTTCAATTTTTTTTAATGTAATCAATTCATGACATGTATCAATTTACTCTTAAAAACCTAATTAGTTGTACTACATTTCAGTACATTCAAATAACAATTATAATTTTATGCTTTGGCATCTCAAACCTCCAGAATGTCAGGTGGCGCAACTGTCCATGCAAATAAGGGGAATAAGAAAACTATAAAAATATATATTTTAATGATAACAAATTCAAAATAATATACTTTGGTATGATTTTATGTTTGAAACCTTTTTAATGAACCACATTTTAAAATACATTTATAAAATTGAGATAACTGAAGAACTTTAGTCCGGTCATTTGTATGTTCTCAAATGTCAGAGTGGCACAACCGTAAAGATGGGACCTTTATTGTGAAGTAAACAGGTTAAACAGTAAACAGGATATTGCATCAACTAGAGGACCTCAAATGACCCGAGTTATTGAGTGAAAAGTTTTGTAGAACTCTCAAATATTGATAAAAATTGCTACTTTCACCTGATAGGTAGGCTGGTACACTTTCCATGTCAGATGGTACAACCAATGCATAACAAGAAAAAAAACATTTTTTACCATAAAACTCTTTCTTCTATTTAAAAGTCATGTGTATTAATTTGCTAGCAATGGTGAAAGCTAAAACAGGAGTCCAGGTAAAAGCCTGTTTAATTTTAAATTAGTTGCAAAAGTCAGGTGGCGCAACCAGCGTCAGGTGGCAAAACTGCTGCTTTGTTTATTGTACGGTACACATGCCAAATGGGCAATTCCATGCAAAGGTCACCCTTACCATAGATAGACCACAAATATAACTTATGTTAAAATGTTAACTTAGGTCTATATTTTGTTGCATGGAACCAGTCTGATCGAATCTGATTCCCGCCAGATTCCCTAACCGCCCAGCCATCTGACCCCCGAGTTCCATGGCCAAGTCACGTCCGTAACGTTTTGTAGAATAAGTTTATGCCGTTCAAACAGTGCCGATGCTACAACATTTACATTTTACATTTAGTAATTTAGCAGACGCTCTTATCCAGAGCGACTTACAGTAAGTACAGGGACATTCCCCCCGAGGCAAGTAGGGTGAAGTGCCTTGCCCAAGGACACAACGTAATTTGGCTTGGCGGGAAATCGGTCCGGCAACCTTTTGATTACTAGCCCGACTCCCTAACCGCTCAGCCATCTGACTGCGCTCCATCCAAAGTTTCTGTGCAAAGCTTATTTATACCAATGGTTAGTATAATTAACAAATCTTGCCCCTTTTAAAAACTCTAATGATGTGTTATATCGACGTGACGTTACGGACGCTACACAATGTAAATTTTCACAATACACTGTTCACAACACAATGTAAATGTTCTTAATTGAAAAGCTGACAATGGTGTTTTTCAGCATCTTATAACCCCTTTCACCGACGTGTTTCAGTAAAACGGACATTCCAGTGATGATTAGTCACAATCATGGGTAAACCAAACATGATATAAACATATCATCGACGATTGACATCTTCGAGTGATACTGACATTTTGAGTAGCCTAATTATCTTGCCGTAACTGTCTTTGCCATAACCTCGATCCCCGCTCTATGTTTATAATATTTACTTCCTATTAGAGGGGCAACTCGAAAGTGCGCGAGGGACTCGATTAGTTTAGGCATTTAAGGCGGCGCTCTCTAATTTGCTCGCGCTACCTGTCGATCAAGCTATTATATAGTGATGTATCCTGTTTTTGATCAATTTACTACTTTTACTTTAATAGAAACTGTTGACTTAAACACTTATTATGTATTTGAAATAAAAATATATATTATTCAGCAAATTTTCTGTCATTAATAATGTTGTCAGGTGGCACAATTGATAATTGTCAGGTGGTGCGACCATGTAAAATATTAAATTCAACCAATTAATAATAGGTCAAGGTGAACAAATGGTTTATATATATATGATGTGAATAGCTATTGTACTGAATGCATTCATTTGTAGATTTGTAGAATATTTTTTTTTTCTTTAAATGTGAAAATCGGATGCTGAAGATACTAAATACCGGGCCACTAGAATGCAATGATCTTTAATTGTTATAAATACAAAACATCAACTCAAAATTATAATGTGTTAGGGACTATAGACGTTCTAATGGATACTTATGAAAAGAATTCACTTAAAATAAATAGTTGGAAAATAAATATATATTAACAAATATTTGGTTGCGCCACCTGACATTTTGGGTAGTGAAGTAAAAAATACAGGAAAAAGGAATTTAACCACTTTGAAACGTTATTTAAATAACAAAAGTTGCTTAGACACACTGCTCCAGATGTTAAAATATGATTTTTTAGAAACCTTATTTGTCATTGACCCATATATTGAATATCATAAACATTGACAATATTTGAGATATCTTTTATTTTTATAAATCGCCCAGCCCTAGTTGTAAGTAGGGAAAACCGCCTCATGCTTCTAGTTCTATCCATTCCAATCGTTCGGATATTGAACGGCATTGAGATTGCTCGACAGGATGATCATCATTTGATACCCTCTTGTGATGTATTGCTATAATAATCTTGTGATGTATTGCTATAATAATCTATCAGTCCCACCACAATTATAGCTGCGCAATAACTCAAAGACAAAGTATTTATCTAGCTTGTAGGCTTGTAGCCAGCAATTTTTCCTTGCAATTCCACGCTGGGCTGTATTTGTCGTCAGCTGTAACTAGCTATGCACATAACAAAATGACTTGCTGTTCACTGATTGGTCTCGATAGACTCACAGCCGTTATTGTACATGCCTTGTTATGAACACACTCGTCGTGTGACGTCCTAACGTTTCTGACTGTGGCTAGTTAGTTAGCTATTGTTAGCTTCACTTTTCGCCACAAAAACTTAAATGCTGCCCAAACTGTAAAACAGAACGTTCACGGCAGTGATGGAAATTAGCACCCGCCAAATACGGGTGATTTTGTGTTGTGGCGGGTAAACTCGCTTGACCCACCGGCCACCGTAAATACAATTATTACACGGCTGTTGTTAATGCTATAGAATGCTCCATTCACTTGAATGGGGCTTCCCAACGTTCTGCGGTCAATAATTTTTTTAATCAGACCGTTATTATAACTGACCGCTGTCGAGAGAAGTGGCCTTTTTGCCTCGGATTCACGTGTTTCGTAGCACTCCGCAAGTAGTCCGGTAACTTTTAAACCCCAGCGTACTACGTTGCTTAGCGACATCAGCTGATTTAAAGCCTAAAGAATGTTCAACGTCTATGAAGTTCAACGTCTTTGGCGAACTATTTCTCTGCTGATCAACGAATGGTACGAATGGTAACTAGGGCTGCAACAACGAATCGATTAAAATTGATTATTAAAAGCACTGGCAACAAATGTCATTATCAATTCATTGTGTTGCGCATCTATTATGCCACTCAATAAGTCGCGGATGTTTGAGTATTTAAAACACACATGGCGGAGGCAGAGAAATCAGTACGACCTAAGTCATCCAAGGGTGTGGGAGCATTTCACACTAAATACATCGAAAAAGTGTGTTAATTGACCGAGGTGAAGTCAGTTTCATATTTGACATTTGTCTCACATTCGGAAGACGCTACTTTGCAGCGTCGCGTTAGGGACCGGGTAAAAACTACCCATACCATTTGAAAAATGTAGACTTTTATAATATTTTTATGAATATAAAACCTCAAACAGACACCAGAGTATTTTAACAATGTCTGGTATACTTCCACAGCCTTTACTTTTTCATTGAAGTTTCAAATAAATTGATAGAAAATCCCTAATCTTAAAAAATAGCTTAATCCTCGCAAAAAAAACAGGCTATTGAAAACTTGCAGAATGCTTTTACTGTCGTCCAAAATAGCCTTCATCAGCTGAAACTTGTTCTTAATGCAGATAAGACCAAACTCATGTTGTTTACTAGTTCTAGAGCTAGACCACAAAATGTCCCCTCTGTGGTCACTCTGGAGGGTAGTGTTATACAGGTGGTTACGTCTTATAGATACCTGGGTTTTCTGATTGATGACTCCCTCACCTTTAAGCCTCATGTGCTCTATTTGGTAAAAAAGCTGAGGCTAAAGTTAGATTTGTTTATTTTAGAAATAAGATGTGTTTCTCTTTTAATGTAAAAAAGCGACTTGTGGCTGCTACTTTTTTGTCTGTTCTGGACTATGGTGATTTGTTGTATATGCATACCTCTGTTCAGTGTCTTATATGATTGACTCGGCGTACCATTCATCCCTGAGATTCATCACAAACTGTAAGGCTCGGACTCACCACTGCCAGTTGTACTCTCGGGTAGGATGGCCTGCTTTGTCCACTCGTAGACTCAGTCACTACTGCACATTTATTTACAAGGCAATACTTGGTGTGCTACCTAGCTATGTATGCTCCCTTATCATGCGGAAAAGTGCTGGTCCACACTTTTTACGTTCGCGCGACTTGGTGTTGCTTTTGGTCCCCAATGTACGGACAAGAACAGGGTAAAAAGGCTTTTGTGTACTCTGCCCCCACTGTGTGGAATACGCTGCAGAAAGACCTAGGACTTGTTGAATTAATTTCGTTGAATGCCTTTAAGTCGAAAATGAAGGAAATTGAGCTGGACTCTCAAAGATGTCAGTGTTTTTAATAGGTTTGTTTCCTGGTTACAGAAATGGGTCTATTTAGGATTGTTGCAGTGTGAATTGATTAGCTTTATTTTTTAGTGCTATTTTAATGTTGTCCCTGTGTGTTTGTCTATAACTGTTTGTAACTGTGGTTCATTGTGCTGCTGCCTGTCTTGGCCAGGTCACCTTTGAAAAAGAGATTTTTAATCTCAATAGGTTTTTTCCTGGTTAAATAAAGGTTAAAAAAAAAAAAAAAAAAAAAAACTTGATTTTTCAAAATTGTGAAATACCCCTAAAAAAACTTTGACACACTGTTCCTTAAGGTCTCCGAATAGGGTATGTAACATTGGTTGGGTTGAAAATGGTCCGGGTGCTGATCTATGCCCCTGATAGATCCTCAGAAATGTTCCCAGAAAAAACACTAGCTTTGCTCCTTTTATGGTATGCTCAGTAATATTTAGATGAACTGCGCGCTGATTGGTTGGTTTTCAATGAGTGAAGCTGGGGAGCAAAAACGCAACACTGCCAACAGCACTCATTGAAACACTGAAGGTGGAGACTTGGAAAAAAAAAAAGTGCAAATAAATCTAGTGTGTCTACACACAACACTGTTTTCAACAGATAGACTAGATATTATTTGAAATGACAACGTTAGTTGTTTCCACTTCTGTTGTCGAAGCAAACTGGATTGACTTAGGTGGGTAGAACGTTACAGCTTGGCAACCAAACTATATCGTGATTCAACTCAGCTTGAGTTAGCTAGCTCTAGATATCTTGCTGAAAAATAACCTGACAAAGATCTGAACAAACATACATTGTGAATTTATGATTTACATAACTCAGGTTATTTATTTGAATGAAACAGTCAGGAACATGAAACGACGTTAGCCCCATTGCCAATAAACGAGGCTAAATCACCATACATTCTACCTATACTCTTGCGTTAGCAAGCTAAACTAGTTAACAAGCCTACAGTCTAGGTGTTTTCGTTATCTAGCTGTTCTTGCATTCCTTGCAAATCAGCGTTAATAAAAAGCAGATGAGCTACAGTTAGCTAACATTGACTAGACGGGCATGGCTTATGTTTGTCGTAGAAGCGTAGAAGATCCCTGTGCAGTTCGACCCTCGACACATTTGCGTGAACCATTTCACCAAGGACGCTTTTGAACACCTTGGACAATGTAAAGCAGGATTTGCTATGAAGCTGTTACTAAAAAGAGGTGCGTTCCGACCTTACGGTCATCACAACCGCAAGCTGTAGTATGATTTTGTCAGTAACAGTTATTAGCAATGCTAACGTATCCTGTATCTAGCACCTGCCTTTGTCCAGTTCTTTCAAATCGATAATCTAGACAGGCGTTAGCAATAGGCCAGACTGCTATTCGTTTCGGACGCTTCCCCTCTAATGCCGACTACAGCTAGTCTAGCTAGAGTCATTTGCTAAGTAAAGTATGTTGATGTGTTTAGAAACGTATTTAGCATTCTACCTATGCTAGATACAGGAGATGCTGGCATTGCTAATAACTGTTAGCGACAAAATCATACTGTACCAACAGCTTACGATGAGCGTACGGTCGGAACATCTTTTCAGGTTCAGCTTCTTAGCAAATCCTGCCTGAAATTGTCCAAGGTTGTCAAAACTGTCTTGGGTGAAATGTTCAGAGCAAATTAATAATTGAGTGTCGAACTTCGCCGGGATCTTCTCATAGACAAACAGCAGCCATGCCGGTCAAATGTTTGGCTCCTTGGGAAGACTGAGTGTTAGCCTTCCCTGTACAGCCTGGAACACAGCATTTACGACCGTGGTCCATTTTCAATATCCTTGTCATATCTCAAAATGTTATTCTTTGTAATTGCTTAGAAATAGCCTACACAGAACAGCGCGCAGCTAAACTAGCATCGGAGATCTACCGGACTGGGCAAGAACACCAGTGAGTGGGCTGGTCTGGATGAAAATTTTGGGGCGTGACACAGATACAGACCAGAGCCAAAAAAGGCAGTCCCCGTACTGACGTCAGTCCATCGGCTTAATTTTGAGATTTGCATGGGAAAGAGGTGTCAATGGACTTTGAGGTTCACTGTCTGTTCATTTTACCCACCGAACTGTCGTTATTTTGATTTTTTTTGTCAGTTCTGTTTTTGAATAAAGGGTTGGAAATTATTGTAATTTTTGTATCCGATTAATCAATAAGTCGAAAAAAGAATCGACAGATTAATCGATTATTAAAATAATCGTTAGTTGCAGCCCTAATGGTAACATATAAATTGTAAAAAGACACACTGTGTTAAGTTATTTTTTTGGCAAGTAGCCTTGTAATAAGCGGGATAATGCAGAGAACGCCGTTGTCATTATCGGGAAAATAAGCCCCTTCAGAGTGAAGCTACACCCCCCTCCACTTCGCGTCGCTGTTCGCCCTGTCGTGGAAGAAGAACGCTCAGGAAAGCACCTCTGAAACTTCAGAATCTGATTCTGATGAGCAGGAGTAAATTATACTGGGAGTGGGGAGGATGGGTGGAGGAATGTTAGTTTGTTGTTTAATCTGCCCAACTCATTTAATGAAATGTACATCAGTTCGTGGTTTGTGTATGTATAAGAGAGAAAGAGAAAGTGTCAGTGTTTCATTGAGATTTTAGATTAAATACACTGCTTAAGTATTGTAGATCTTGTAGTATTAATTTTCACATGCAGTTACACATTGTCAGTTAAAAACAAGAAAGTGCCTGGTAAAAACATTGAGTGGCTGGTAGATTTTGAAATCCACCAGCCACAATGGAAGGTGGACAAAAATGTTAATTTCCATCCCTGGTTCGCGGACATGCATGCAACGCAATTGGATAGTTAGGATGGGAAAATATTAAATATTTATGACAGAGAATATAGGTAGAACAACCAATAATACTAACAAAAACAATAGGGGCCTTTGCAGCTTTGCTGCTTGGCACAATAAGCAGCATCGCAGCTTGGCCCCCAAAAATCCTATTTGGAACATTGCGAAAAAGAAAAACAAATCAAACTGCCATCAGGGGGGTAATTCCAGGTAGCGGGTTTAACAAACTGAGATTAACCCTGAACTCTGAGTTGAGTTACTCTAACATGGGAAACTCCGAAAATTCAGTTCCAGATAAGCTGATATGAATTTGTTAACTCAACTCGGAGTACGGCAACTCTGAGTTTAACACGTGCATGAATACTACCAAAAGCCAACATCTATGGAGCTCCGATACTAGGATTCACCATGGCAACCGACGACAAAAAACGTTGTCATACTTCACCACACTTTATATATAAGTTTTATTTTGTGTTCATGGTCAATCTGAGCACATATTCCGGAAAAAAGCAACACGGCTGTATAACCTTTAGCTACAATTGGCGTGGGAGACAATTGCTGCCGAGTCAATGCATTTACTATTTGAATGCAATAGCCAGTCCGTACGTTGAACATTTAACCCCACTGTCCGTTAATATTACAGGAGAAAAAGTGGTGGACTTAATAAAATAGCATGTTCAATGTTATATCATATATAAAGACATACTACGAACAGGTAATGCATATTTTGCTTATAGGCTATGCTTGTGATTTTAGCCTCGACGTCACCATGGTTTAATCATATTCGACATGATACAAAGTTTAAATATCAATTGGTGGCTATTTCAACTTGTAGTAGCAGTTTCCCTCAACAGAATGCTTTTTATCAAAGGATGATGATGATGAAAGATGACGAAGAGACATTAATGACTGCTGCCGCAAATATGGATGCAGAGAATTACTATGTATGGTAGCTACTGGTAGTTCTCCATGTACTTTTATTTACATGCTTTTTTTGTAATTGTCAGTTACACTGACATTATGAGAATATTAGTGCTGTCAGTTTAACGCGTTATTAACAGCGTTAACGCAAACCCAAATTAACGGCGTCAATTTTTATTGCGCGATTAACGCTCTTTTTGACAATACCACACCGGATCTAGTTAGACCGGAAACAAAACAACAGGCACGCCACACCCACTTGTTTGGGCTTGCGAGCCGGCTAAACAGTCGTAGCAGAGCCAGTTTACGGATATTAGACATTCTCTGGTAGGAGGCTAACGTTATGTTTTGAGTAGATTGCCAGCGCCAGACGCCGAAATGGATGCCAATAAGATTCTGAATGGAAAGTTTACTTTTAAAAGGTTGCCAAATGGTTCCATTGACAAGACCAAAGTGATCAGTGTGTTCTGTCGTTGTGAACTGAGCCGGAGGGAATGAGCTATCATCGCAGCACGTCGTGGAGTCGAAAATAGAATTTTGATGGCACACAGCCAAGCACACAGCTGATGTGAATTCTCCGCCTGCTCGTCAAAGCCAGGCGATTGCAATGTTGTTTTCTATTTTTTTTTAAACATTTGCATGAAGCAATCCGAACAACTTTTCCATGTCGATAAGAGCATTACAATTTGAAAAAAAAAGGATGAAAAAGAAATCAAGGGACATTTAAAATAGATACAAATGTGCGATTAATTGAGATTAATCGCGAGTTAACTATGACATTAATGCGATTAAATATTTTTATAGTTTGACAGCTCTAGAGAATATTGAATATAAAAACGATTTGCACATTCTGAGAACAGGGCATGCTGTATACAGTGAGATGTTCATTTAATGGCAGGTGAATTTTGAATGTGAAACAATGAAAGGTAGCTAAAGTAATATCATGTTACAAGTAAATTAGTTGTACAAACTGCACCTCGTGAAGAAAGTGCCAAAAACTGACCAAGAGATGATGTAGGCCTACTTAGGGTAGAAGAATAAAGGCTAATCTCGAAAAAGATTTACTTGAACACCAGTAACGAGGATGCATGGTCACAGGTGATGTTAATTGTAGGAACAATAACCTATATGAATATTATTATATGATTTAACCCAAAAATCCAAATAGTCAAATAACTGTAATTCCATTGGTATTGGCATTATTTGGTTAATATTAATACACTGCAGTGTTTCCCACACAGACTAATTTGTGGCAGTGCGCCACAGAATCAACACCGGCCGCCACATATTGCATTTCGTAATATTTGTTACAATATTTAGGTTAAAACACGCAGCGTATTCGTTCAGCTGCGCTCACGGGTCTTTCTCACGTACGCACACAGTCACTACGTCAGCACACGTACCTATGCCGTTCTAGTAAGACCGACAGCTATATCAGCGAGCCTTCAGCATTAGTGCCCTAGCTAAAGGTCTAGGAAAGTTGAGGTTACTTTTCGCTAGGTACCTACGAACATGTCGAAGGTTCCCCTTCTTTTGGTGAGAAGTCTGAGGAGCTAGCTACTTACCCGGCGTCATGGAGCCGACCAGTTAAATAGTTATTTAGCACTAGCGTTGCTACCTGCATTTGCAGAATTTATTTGTTTGTCGTTGTTGATTTTGTAAATCATTTTGGATTCATATAATAAAGTTCTGTGTAACAAATTATTAACAAAGGAATTAGTTCGCCCCCCCCCCCCCCCCCCCCCCCCCACAAATAGCTCTCTAATCTGTGGGAAACACTGCACTGTTCAGTTTCCCATCTTCCTTCAAACCATAGGGGAATTAGTTTCGGTTGTTTGGCCAATATTAACCCCCTACAATGTTGAAATAGATTTGCTGAAACACCAGTTTCAGGATGGTACATCATGTAAATTGTAGGAATCATATGAATCATGTAAATTGTAGGAACAATAGCCGATAGAAATAGGCTGGCCTACTCATTGTGATTTTTTTTATTTGTAGGCAATGAAGAAGACCAAATACAATTTCAATTATTTATATTTATTTCAGATGGCTGACCGGTGAGGGAGTCGGGCTAGTAATCAGAAGTTTGCCGGATCGATTCCCCGCCGTGCCAAATGATGTTGTGTCCTTGGGCAAGGCACTTCACCCTACTCGCCTCAGGGGGAATGTCCCTGTACTTACTGTAAGTCGCTCTGGGTAAGAGCGTCTGCTAAATGACTAAATGTAAATGTTGTCTTTTCGGGGTTAAACAACTCAAAGTTTTCACTAAACCCGCTACCTGGAATACCCCCCAGGTGTCAACACCCTTGAAATTGAAAAGACAAGGCTCAAAATTACAACCATTTTGGTTGCATATGCTCACGAAATTACATATCTGTGCGACCTCAAAATATATTTGGGAGCATTTGTGGAAGTGCAAATAATTGTTATGGTGCAACCTGTCTTAAAGGAAACATGAAATGCTGTTTTTGGATGCTTTTATATAGGCCTTAGTGGTCCCCTAATGTTGTATCTGAAGTCTCTTTCCCAAAATTCAGCCATGGTGCAGAATTATAGCCAGTACGAGTAGTCCCACAATATGCTTTCCTTAGAACGCGCTGTTTTGGTGTCTGTAGCTTTAAATGCTAATGAGGAGGTGAGGGGCGGCAACATGCGCTAATGTTTACAACGCATGTATCGCAATGGCTCGTAGCCCCTGTTGCTGTAAGATGCCTCGAATTTAGCCATTCATCTGATCACCCTGGTTTGCAGAGGTGCACACTCAGTCATTTCAATGAAGAGAAAGGTGGATATCGCGCGCCATAACACCAACAGCAGAACGGTTATCCAAATAACAAAGAAGTGTACAACACTGGCGTTACAGCGTTTGTATTCACACACATACTTGATGCCATCTATCTTTACATTAGCAACAGTAACTCAGCTGTTAGCTGCAGAGCTAATGTTACAGCCACATTCTAAGGGTAGCAAGCTAGGTAACCATATACAGTAAAGCAACAAAATGATATAGCGTTAGTCAACTTACTTGTCCAAGGTTTGTAGCTTGACCAAGGAGAGTTAGTAATGATCCAGAATTTTATTTCAGCAAGGACAGTTTTGTAGTGGCTCAAGTTGAGGAAACAGTAGAGGCTGAAATGTTTGGCGCAGACATACAAAACTTTGTGAAGTTGTGTCGGCGCAATTCCAGCGAAAATCAAATTAAGATACTGGTTGTGCAGAAGCTTGGAAGAAGGACCTAAAAAAATAATTGTGTTTTGATTTGTACATCCAAGCACTGAGCAACTGTTATGCTTCGTTTGTTTGCTCGCCATGATGTCTCTCCAGGAAAAACGATATCGCACTCGCCCTTGCACGGTGGTAGCTCAGTTTCTCATGGGCGGGCCAGATGATCTGGGCGGGCAAAGCAGAGAGAGGGGAGGTAACCTTCCTCCTATCTACTTCACTAGAAGGAGATTTTCAAAGAGAGCAATTGAGCCTTCATTTTGTCAAAGGCGGAGAAGAACACTCAGGGCTTGGTTTACACTTATCAAAAATTCTAGCCACTGGGGGACCAAAGGCAGGCTAGGGGAACTCATTAATGTTAAATAACCTCATAAAATGAAGTTTTCATGTCATGTCTCCTTTAATGTATTTCTACTGCACAGTAGGTGCCTGCTGTGGCCTGATATAGTGACCGGTCCACCATTTGAGCCAACATTAGATAACCAATTAAACTTAATGTTTACATTCTTAACTTTAAAGGGTCGATTGATTGTTTTTTGGGGGGTATTTCACACTTCCTTAAATCCCTTTTCTTCATCATTCTGATGTTTGAAATTCAGCAAGTAGTCTTTTCCACGTCTACATGCCTAAATCCATTGAGATGCTTCCATGTGAATGGCTGATCAGCTATTTGTGTTAAACAATTGAACAGGCGTACCTAATGGCCGAGTGGCCATTGAGTGCATGTATAGCCTATGCTAAATTAACAATGTAATTCTATGAAGTGCATTTGCTTCACTACATAGCCAGACAGGTTATGACAGTTATGCACAGTTCTTGTGTTATGACATAAGATTAGCGGCCACAATAATTGTACATGTTTTTGTACAACATCAAAGCTAAAGGAAATGTATGTCTATTCTTGAAGTGGTGAAAAGCATTGGAATGCTTGGAAAGTTGACGGTAACTTGACTTTAGAATACACTTTGAAGGGAACAGCCTGAAGGGTTTAAGATTTAAGGGTACTTGTCTCAAGACCAAATCTGCCGATTCACTTGGTGATAAGGAGGGGGAATGGGATTTCTCACTTTGTACAGGCAAACACAGCCTGGCCTACATACAAATAATTTCAACTATTATAGGCTGATCGACTACTATGGGAACTGCGCTAGAAAGATAGTCTACTGAATGGAGTTGGGAAATAGGGGTAGAATTTGTTTCTTTTATAACACAATGTTCACTGTCTATTATCCGTCTTTCCATTTATTAGGTTGATAGGTTGCCAACTGGATCTAATGCAAATTTAGTTTTGCATACAATGCGCAACTGCTAACCCGAGATCCACACTGGCACCTGGAGTCCCAATGTTACAGTAATAAAAATAAGTAATAATAATAAAAATAATTTCTGAAGAAATTTAAAATACTTGAGAAGTAACACTTCCATCTCAGTGTTTCCCACACAGACTAATTTGTGGCGGTGCGCCACAGAATCAACACCGGCCGCCACACATTGCGTTTCGTAAAACATTTTTTTTAATCGCTATTTAGGTTAAAACACGCAGCGTATTCGTTCAGCTGCATTTCCTTTCCCCTGCTCTCCCTCCGTCTCTCTGTCACTCATGCGTCTTTCTCACATATGCACACAGTCACAACGTCAGCACACGTTAGCAACAATGCATACATATGCCGTTCTAGTAAGACCGACAGCTATATCAGCGAGCCTTCAGCCTTAGTGCCGTAGCTAAAAGTCGAGGAAAGTTGAGGCTACTTTTCGCTAGGTAACTTACTCACATTTACATTTGGTCATTTAGCAGACGCTCTTATCCAGAGCGACTTACAGTACTCGAAGTTTCCCCTTCGTTCTTTTGGTGAGAAGTCTCAAGAGCTAGCTACTTACCCGGCGTCATGGAGCCGACTAGTTAAATAGTTGTTTAGCACTAGCGTTGCTACATGCATAATGCAGAAATGATATGCTAGTTGTTGTTAATTTTGTGAAAGTGTGAATCATTTTGGATTAATTTTAAATGTAACAAATTATTAACAAATTAACTGTAACGAATTATTAACGAAGGAATTATTACGACCCCCCCTCCCCCCGGTCTGACAACCCCCACCCCTCCCCGCCACAATTAGATTTCTAATCTGTGGGAAACACTGCATCTATAAAACCATTGCATGTTTATAATGTCCCTGTGTGTTTATACTTTGACTGTCGACAATAGAATGCTGATAATGTCGGGCCATGCATTTATAGACCAGCTGCAGTCTAACCCTTAACATTTGTGACATTCTTTACAATAACAATGTGTATAGATACGCATATGAAATGGTTCCCTTGGGTGACTGTACCACTGTGCTTTGTTAGAGACTGGTAAAGATGAAACTTGTTATACATAACGATAATATAAAATACTTTTTCTAGGTACGCATCTCAGGAGTCAATTCTGGTGCCTAACGGGGGGGGGGGGGGGGGGGGGGGGTGGCTGCTTTTGTTTTCGATGGTAGGTAGCAGATAATTCACTGACTGCTATCAACTAGGCAGAAAACTTACCTCTGTATGCCTGCGCCATGTCCATTAATTGTATAGCAGGAAAAGTTATCCCTTACTTCTAGGGATGTCACGAGTTCCGATACTACAGACACCTTCCGGTTATAAAATGACAAAACATCGACAATGCCAGTTTTTTGAAGCACCGTTGCCGGTGACGATGACGATGCCGGTGTTGGCAGCATCGGTGCTGCGCCTCTTCCGGAACTAATGGGGGCAGCATACGCTTCAGTGTTCCAGTACTTGTTGCACTATGAGCATTAATTGCACTATTATGTTGTTCTATGCTATATTGCACATGCTGTTATGTCTTGTTATGACATTTTTATATTTTTCAAGTATTTTAGAAGCGTGAGTTCAAAATATTTCCGACAGGCCCACAGCGCAAGTAATTTTTCCAAAACGATAGCTAACTATAGCTTTTGTTAGCTTCTATGCTATATTAGCTAGCATAATACTCGTAGCAATACTACTACCATACTAGTGTTACTTGTTAGCTTTCTCAGTACATTTTGAAGCCGTACTAAAGCGCCTAGTTTTTGTCTATCGGAAAATATTCAGTTGGAATGTTCGAAATCGCATGTGAGACTTAAATTATTAAAGTGCAAGTAAGTTTGGTGAGAAGTTTCAAGAGCTAGCTACTTACCCGGCGTCATGGAGCCGACCAGTTAAATAGTTATTTAGCACCCTGTATGCAGCGTCGCTACCTGCATATGCAGAAATTATTTGTTTGTTGTTGTTGATTTTGTGAATTATTTCGAATCCCCCCCCCCCCCCCCCCCCCCCCCCCCCCCGCCACATATAGTTTTCTAATCTGTGGGAAACACTGCAGCCACATGTAGCAGAGCACAGGCATGACATCCAGGGTATATAGGTTTAGGACAGTTAGAATCAGGATTTTTTTAGACCTTTTTAATACCACGCAGAATTAAATTATTTCATTTGAAAAAAAAAATTAAGAGCACACAATACCACCAATTACCATCCTTATGGAACATTATTTCAGGGCTCTAAGCTAATGTTTCCACCAAGGAGTACATGTGCTTCTAGGGCTGGGTGGTATGACGGTATACACCGTGCAACGGTAGAAATTTGTCTACCGGAAGAGATTTGGCTATACCGTTTCAACCGCGGTTTACTTTATACTATATTTTTGTATTACACGTGTCAATTAAATGTCTGGTTGTTGTATTGTATATAAGCCATCATATAAATCGCATTCTTGCGATATTTAGAATTGTAGTTTAACTTCTATTTGATTTGCCATTTTCGTTTGACCTGAAGCACATTTGCGTTGGTCTGACGGAATATTCGATGTGGAGTGTATTTTGTCTAAGCGGACCACATTCATGCAGATGCTAATTGGGTGTGCTCTGCCTTCGGCGAGGGCACAACCATTGTTATCTCACATATATATATATATATATATATATATATATAATTTTTTTTCTGCCCCCCTAAGGCTCAGTCAATATTTGGACTACACTGACAACGGCTGTGTCAAAATGTTCGTCTTGGTCTCGATTGCGTTGCTTGTATTGGGATTTACGTTCCGCTGCACAATTTAGGAGGTTACAACGTTTTTGTGGCGACAAAGTGCCTTTAGTCGACGAAGGGTGATCTGTGCTAGCTACGTCACCACGTCAACACACGTTAGCAACGACGCATGAATACAACGTGATAAGAGACGTTCTAGCACGCAAATTGGAGCTTGGATTACGAGTGAAATATACCACCCCCCAAAAATCCCAACCATTTGGCTTTGTTGAGAAAGCGATTTTGAGTGGAACTGCCATCTCGGATTTTTGATTTAGGTCGTTTTAAGTCTTTGTAAATTGAGCGAGTGCGGGTCGCCCGTGAGACCACCTAGTCTTTTAGGCGGCAGCCATGCTATGGTAGAGAGTGTCAGAGTACTAGTATTTTCGTAGCTAATTTTGTAGTTCAATTTTACACGAAAAAACTGAAAGAGGGAAATGTTATGACAATATGACTATGTGAAGACATCCAGGTGGTGAGATTTTTTATGTAGGTTGCTGTAAAAACTTTGATTTGTTTGCTACGTGAGAGCCCCGTCAGCCTCCATTGACGATTGCGTAGGAGTAGGTTATATGGCTGATACTTTTTTGGGCTGTGCCATTTAGGGAAACTGATTCAACCACCTAAACCATGTATTTTCTGAATGCTAAGATCCTAAGGATGTGATCTGTGGAAAAGACTACAGGTTTGAACACAAATTTGATCATTTCTGAACTGTCCAGTCAATCTTTAGGGAGATGCTATTTTTTTATGTAGCCTACATAATTATTAGGCTACTAAACCTATACCAATTGTGAATTTTATATGCTGATAACATGATTTACATCTCAGAAATCTTCATATGAAAAATCTACATTAAGCTTATTACTATCAATATGAAAGAATGCTCAATGCATCTCCATGTCTCCTGATATAGGTGGTAGACATTGAGAGTGAGTCAGAGGCAGGGGCAGCATGCAGGGGCAGTGGAGACAGCTCTGTTGCTGAGGTGAGTGCTGAAAGGTGACAGGTAGTTGAAGATGTCCCATTGCTTATTGGGAAGTTTAGTTTTCAAAATATTTTAATGTCCAGACCCTCAGTATGTGTATAACAACTATGGTAAATAGTTTTGGTAAATGTACCAGAATGTGGGAAATTTCATCCTGCTTTCATCCTGCTGTGACAACATTGTTACAGTAGCTTGTTTCAAAGGGTGTTCTTAATGAATTATGCTATATGGAGTAGGCTAAATGCGTGAAAATATCACTAGAAGGGAAAACGGACCCACCTGCAACCGACGCAAGCAAGCACACCCTACAATTTCCCCAGAAATTGTACCCTCTCTAGTTACAAATATATTTGATGTCCCATTCTGCACGTAACCAATTTGATTTGTTGTTCAAGTTTTATGTCTCGCGCTGTAAAATTCTTGTTGTAAAATTACACTGGTGGCATTTCTAGCATTCTTGATCTAGGACAGGGGTCGGCAACCCAAAATGTTGAAAGAGCCATATTGGACCAAAAAACAAAACACTGTTCTGTCTGGAGCCGCAAACAAATTAAAAGCCTAATATAAGCCTTATAATGAAGGCAACACATGCTCTAAGTGTATATATTAGCTATATTAGCCTATTATCAAAATGATAAGTAGGCTACAAATACATAAATATAGCTGCAAGCAGCGATGCGGGTTCCTCCGCAAAATTGCAAAATATTATAAACATATACATTGCACAAGATCGAGACTTTTGACAACAAGAGAGCAAAACAACTTCATGTTTGGCCACCATTGATTCCAGATTCTCAGTCAATGCACAACTAACTGAAATCATGTGGTCAACTAGGCAAGACAGCGTTCATATTCAGCTTCTTGCAAGAAGAGCCTGTAGCGGTTCAGCAGCCGACTCTAGTCCCATTAAACTATACAACATACACAATCAGGGTGACCAACAAGATTATATTAACTAACCAACAAAAACATTACAAACATCTAAATGAACAAACACAACAAGTGAAATCCCTCGCAAGGCTGTTGTAACCAAACTATTTTCCACAAGTCTTTGCATTTTTGGACATGCCGCATTGCATTCTGGGTACCCAAGGGTGCTGACGCTGATTATCTGGCTGTGCTCCGACTGCGTGATATGAGTATTAGTTTTTTGTCAGCTTTGGGACAAAGGTTAAGAAACGGTTGACATTTCAAGGTTAAATTGCATGAAATTATGCATGGTATTTCAGAATGATGTCTGCCTGTTTAACTAAACAAGTAATCAAAATTATGACAGGCCAAAAGACTGTGCCTGGATTCGAACCTGTGGCATTATGCTTTGCAGTACAACGCTTCAAATTGAGCTACCCGCAAGGCTGAGAAATTCAGATCAGTATCTGTCCCCCCCAAAAAAAGATGTATATCCTGTAGCATGGCTTGTTCGATTCGGCCAAAGCTTAAACAGCTGTAATTCAATGATTTTTTGACATATCAAGGTGAAATTGCGCATGGTACTTCAGAACGATGTCATCCTGTTTAACTAAACATGTATTCAAATTTAAGACAGATTCAGTGTTGCTGGATTTGAACCTACGACCTTGTACTTTGCAGGTCACCGTTCCAGCTCGTTGAGCTATTCTCAGTGTTGAGTATTGGCAGGTTCAGTTACTGAACAAAAAAAAGCTGTTTCTCCAATGGCAAGCATTGTCAGATTTGGTCCAAGTTCAAACAGCTGTAATTCAGTCATATTTTGACATATCAAGGTGAAATTGTTTATGGTACTTCATGGGCATGTCACCTTAAAGCCTATTAGGTTTGAAAACCCATCATTCAAAATGAACTTTGATTTAGTGACACAAACATAGAGGCAATGTGGAAATTTACATAAATACACCCCTTTCAGCTATTTAGTATTTTATTCAATTGCTATAAGTAACGTTTTTAAATACGTCAATGATACATATCTGTACAAAATCTCAAGTTAATTAGACCTTTGGTTCAAGAGAAGAGGAATTTTGAAGGTTTTCCCAAATTATCACTGTACAGGAAAATCGATCAGGCGGACCTTATGGCTCCTTGAGGCTTTTTTGTTCGCCATGAGAAATAAGGCATGCACACCAAGTTTCAGAAGAATTTGAGCAATGGGGTGAAAATGCTATCACTTAGAAAATCGGACATTTGGGCGTCGCCTGTGGCGCCCCTTATGATCTGATGTGGCCCAGTCTGTGTTTGGGCCGTAGTTGTGGCATGTTGTATCAATATGCCAAATTTCAAAACTTTTTACCAATGTGTTCATGAGATAAATTACTAGAATAATAATAATAATACCAACAAACACAATAGGGTCCTCCTGACAGAGGAACCCTAATGAGCATTCATTTAAAAATCTAGCTTCTGTTACCTCGCAACCTAGCATAACACTCGTAGCAATGTTACTTCCTGCTAGTGTTACTTGTTAGCCTCCTCATTGTAAAATTTGAAGCCATATAATAAAGTTTCCATAGCCGATAAGATAGATAGGTACTTTATAAACCCCCGAACGCAAATTATTGTGTCCAGGTAGACAGATAGCTAGAAAGCTCACGCAGTCCAGAAAATCTTTAATCGATAAGCTGGTTATTGTAGCTACAGTACAGTTTGAGTTTTTTGTTTTTAACTCAAGTGTTGTCTCATGTGAGGCAGTTGTTTTTGTTTGTAATAAATGAATATAGTGTGGTGATGTATAGTATGGTTATTTTGTACCATTTCTTAATTGAATTTACAGAACAATTACTTTACCGTGATGTATACCGTAACCGTAATATAAAATTACTCATACCATGATAGAAGATTTTGGCCATATCGCCCACCCCTATGTGCTTCCAAATGAAAACATTTAGGAGCAGTGTTTAAAAAAAAAAAACTGTTTATTAAACATAACTTAACACAGGGTCGTCGTTAGACCCTTTAACAGGGGCACGTGCCCAGTATAAATCTGCTGTGCCCCAGTAAAATCTTAAGTTTGAGTTTTAACAAACTGAAAACACAAAGCTTGCATTTACTATAGATGTCCCTGCCAAAGCTGATATCAAACTTGCGTCCCTGAACTGTTATAACGTAGGTTAAACGAGGGGAGTTTCTATAGCCTAATAGTGCATTGTGCGCAATAAGCTTGGAAGGGATAGGAATAGGGGCCTGTGCCCCAGTACAGTTTTATGTCTAACAACGCCACTGACTTAACAGTTAATGCTAGATAGCAACTTTCACTCTGATAGAACTAGAAGAAATAGTTTAAGAAACATGTATATAATAGTTAATATTTTCTTAAAATACTGGGACATTATAAACTATGTAAGCATGCCACGGATTAAAAGGCTTGGTAGTCAAAGCTAGGTACACGCAGAGCCATATAAAAAGCGAGTTGGGACACTTCCATAGACTTCCATTGTAGCCTAATCGAAGAAGGCAGAAGAAAAGCGTGTCATTTGCGACCTATAGTCCCAAACACACAACACAGCAACGTTCAACCCCATTCAGGTTCAGTGTTACGAATCAAGCTAGCTGATTTTGAAAATAGTTTGAAAATAATGCAATAATTTGATCAATTTACCAGCTAACTTGCTTTGTAACACTGAACATGAATGGTGTAATAGTTTGTGAAAGACCCAGAGAAACACACATTTCTGACGAGGCAAAATCCCGGACAATTTTGGAATCCCTGCCGGATGCTTTTTTCAAGTTTTGAAAAGAGGACATGTCCGGGTAAAAGAGGACGTCTGGTCACCCAAATTTTATAAAGGCAACAGTGTTTCCCACACAGACTAATTTGTGGCGGTGCACCGCAGAATCAACACCGGCCGCCACATATTGCGTTTGGTAAAAATGTTTTTTTTTTTTAACTCTATTTAGGTTAAAACACGCAGCGTATTCGTTCAGGTGCATTTCCTTTCCCTGCTATCCCTTTGTATCTTTGTCACTTACGCGTCTTACACGTTAGCAACGATGCATACATACGCCGTTCTAGTAAGACCGACAGCCCTATCAGCGAGCCTTCAGCATTAGTGCCGTAGCTAAAGGTCTAGGAAAGTTGAGGCTACTTTTCGCTAGGTACCTACTAGGGTTGGTAATGAATAATCAATGATCGATTAATTGTCATTAAGAATTCATTCGAATAAAAATCCAAGCCTAATGAATAATCATGCCGTGCATTATGAGAACAACATATTCCGGTATTTTGCACGAGCGCGACTTCCTACAGCAGACGAGCAAAGATGAAGCGGGCTAGGAGAAGTGCAGTGTGGGACAATTTCTCAAGAAAAGATCAAGTCAACTGCAGTTCCTGTGACGCTGTATTTACGTACAACGTCTCCTCTAATATATCATTTAACAAATATACATCCAAACGTATCTTCCAGCGAAGCCAGCACCAGCGGAGGTCTCCAGCAGCAAACCATTCAGGCTACACTAGCTAGGAGGACGGATGACAAGCGAGCTAACGAACGTAGGATAGCCTGTGAGGTAGCTATAGCCTACATCTTGCTAATAAGTTGCCACGACTGTCAGTTTAAAACAATGATTTAATATGGCATTAAGACATGTTTTGTTATTATTGTTGTGTATTTGTGTCTGATGACCAGTCAACTTCGCTCATAGTTTTACGTTAAGTAACGTAGGTCAAGTTAAAACTCAATTGTCAAATAATTAGGCTTCCGCCAGGGTCGAGAAGCCTGACATTTAAAAGGATAGATTCAAGTCTTTATTATTTATTCATTTTTTAAAGGTCTATGCTGCAGCCAGGCAGTAATGCGTTGCAATCGCAACATATAATGATACCCTCTCTGAATTGCTCCTCCCAAGGTTTCTTCCATTTTTTCTCCAGAGTTTTTCTGGGAGTTTTTCCTTGTCTTCCTTGAGGGTTTAGGTTGGTTGAGGGGCAGTTCTATGGGCGCATGTGAAGCCCTCTGTGACATGCTTGCGTGTAAAAAGGGCTATACAAATACATTTGATTTGATAGCCATTTCTAGCTCTGCTTGACAATATTGCTGCCTAGTGTTATAAGTTAATGTGAAACATAAATGTTAATAAAGTATCAGACATAATACAACACACCAGTAACCAATTGATATTGTGTTAATATACCGAAAATTTCTGTAAATCAATGCTGCTACTGTCTGTCCCGTTGAAAACCATTCAAACAGGTTGCCAGCAGTGTTTTTTTTGCGAGCTATGAACCAAGTGATCACGTGTCGGCGAGATCAGTGTCGCTCGCGAGTCGTTATGTTCACATCGTGCAGTCGCGACTGTCACTTGCTTTCCATGTGAAATCAATGGTATGCTTCACTTCATCGCGCTGTTGTTCCGTGTATTGACAACAGCCCGTCACCCGCGCACTGTGATCGTAAATTATTTTTCAAGTTCACACATACATTTTTGGCTCAAATGCGAGTGAAATGGTCGCACTGTAGAGCCCTGCAGGGACATTCTCCCCGAGGCAAGTAGGGTGAAGTGCCTTGCCCAAGGACACAACGTCATTTGTCACAGCCATGAATCGAACCGGCAAGCTTTGGATTACTAGCCCGATTCCCTAACCGCTCAGCCACCTGACTCCCACATTTTAATGCTAATGAAGGCCTTATTTTGACATTACGGAATTGAAGACTTTTTAAGGATCCACTGATACCCTGGACATAACACGCAGGTATGCTTTTCTTAAAGACACAGTAGCTGACAGTTTCTATACTATAATGCAAGGAATTTCTGTGTCTGTGAAAGTTGAGTGTTTTTTTGGGGGGAAACGATTAGCTTGTAAACTGGGCACTGTGCAAAGTTGTAATTTTGCAGGTGTCCATCTCAGGACCAATGGACGTGTGGTTGACGGATGAGCTTTGCGTTTCCAAAAGATTTTGTGCTGAGTTTGGGTCCAATGTGTACTTGTCTCTAGGTTATTAGGTATAGAGGTATAGGATAGGGCTGGGCGGTATGACGGTATATACCGTGCGACGGTAGAAATGTGTCTCCTGGGAGAGATTTGGCTATACCGTTTCAACAGCGGTATACTTTTCAGTGTTTCCCACACAGACTAATTTGTGGCAATGCGCCACAGAATCAACACCGGCCGCCACATATTGTGTTTCGTATACATATCGCCCACCCCTAGTATAGGATATTATATGTTTTATACTGTATTGTCTATTATTTTGTTATTTAGGATGTTTATTATATGTTAGCTTATAGGTGTAACTTACGTTCTGGGTACTTATGTCATATTATGCAGTGTTTCCCACAGATTAGAAAGCAATTTGTGGCGGGGGGGGTCATTCGTTACACAACTTTTTTTTCTATTAAATATATATGTATTAGCTATGTTGGATGCTGTCCTCCTCTCCTTCTCTTTCTTCAATGCCTAACGAATCTATATCTTTCTCTCCCTGACCCTGTCTTTATGCTTGAGCAGCACTGGTTGAAACCTGAAAATATTATAAACAATTTCTGATATGCAGGTAGCAACACTGTGCTAAATAATAATTTTGCTGGTTGGCTTCATGACGACGGGTAAGTAGGGCTCGTGAGACTGCTCACCAAAAGAACGATGGGGAACCCACTTGTCTGGCAGATTAAGACATGTTCGTAGGTACTAGGGCTGCACGATTAAGGCCAAAATGATTATCACGATTATTTTGATCAATATTGAAATCACGATTAATTATCACGATTATTTGTTGATTTTAACCTAATCAAATTTTATTGTCACAATGCATTGTACCTGCAGACTGGATGTGAATATACAATCAATAAAAAACAAATATTCCATAACAGAATGTAACCAAATGAGAACATTTCAGAACTATGCAGAAAAGACTAGTTTACAGGTTTTTGGAAAGAAACAGTAGCCTGTCAACCCTTTCTGGCTTGAGGGATGAGCAAAGGCAGGTCACAGTAGGGCTGGGCGGTATGACGGTATATACCGTGCGACGGTAGATATGTGTCTACCGGGAGAGATTTCGCTATACCGTTTCAACCGCGGTATACTTAAAAAAAAATTTAAAAAGTATATTTTGAGATATATTCATATAACAAATGTATACTCTTATTTTGAAAACGAATTCACACAGTAGTTGCATGTTGTTGTTTTCGCCCTGCAGCAGAGAAGACGAAAACTGCAGCAGGTAGGTCGGGCAAAAGGGCTTGCATCCAAAGTCTTTACAAATTTGTGATATTTTTGTATTACACGTGTCAATTAAATGTCTGGTTGTATTGTGTATAAGCCATCATATAAATCGCATTATTGCGATATTTAGAATTGTAGTTTATTTGACTTGCTGTTTTCGTTTCACCTTGAAGCACATTTGCGTTGGTCTGACGGAATTTTCGATATGGAGTGTATTTTTTCTAGGCGGACCGCATTCATGCCGATGCTAATTGATTATTTACTTTTACATTTATTCATTTAGCAGACGCTTTTATCCAAAGCGACTTCCAAGAGAGAGCTTACAAAAGAGCATAGGTCACTGATCACAACAACGCGATAGTCCCAAACATTGCAAGTAGCCAAAACATGAAGCATACATTGTGTAAAGCTAAACAAGTGCCAAAGGGAAGACCCATAAGAGCATGCAGTTACAGTGCCCTCCAAAAGTATTGGAACAGTGAGGCGAATTCCTTTATTTTTGCTGTAGACTGAAAACATTTGGGCTTGACATCAAATAATGAACGTGAGACCAGAGATCAACGTTTCAGCTTTTATTTCCAGGTATTTACATCAGGATCTGATGCACAACTAAGAAAATATCACATTTTGTTTGAATCCACCCATTTGTCATGTGATCAAAAGTATTGGAACAGATATACTTAAAACATATTTAAGTGAATAAGACTTAATATTTAGTTGCAAATCCTTTGCTTTCAATAACTGCAGCAAGTCTGTGACCCATTGACGTCACCAAACTTTTGCATTCTTCCTTTTTGATGCTTTCCCAGGCTTTCACTGCAGCCTCTTTCAGTTGTTGTTTGTTTTGTGGGGTTCCTCCCTTCAGTCTCCTCTTAAGCAGGTAAAATGCATGCTCTATAGGGTTTAAGTCTGGAGATTGACTTGGCCAGTCTAATACCTTCCATTTCTTGCCCCTGATGAACTCCTTTGTTGTTTTGGCAGTGTGTTTTGGGTCGTTATCTTGCTGCATGATGAAGGCTCTGCCAATCAGTTTGGTTGCATCTTTCCTTAAATTGGCAGACAAAATGTTTCTGTAGACTTCCGAGTTCATTTTGCTGCTGCCATCATGTGTTACATCCTCAATGAAGATTAATGAGCCCGTCCCAGAAGAAGCCATGCAAGCCCAAGCCATGACATTACCTCCACCGTGTTTCACAGATGAGCTTGTGTGTTTGGGATCATGAGCAGTTCCTTTCTTTCTCCAAACTTTAGCCTTTCCATCACTTTGGTAAAAGTTAATCTTTGTCTCATCAGTCCATAAAACTTTGTCCCAGAATTTTTGAGGTTCATCTCTGTACTTTTTGGCAAATTCCAGCCTGGCCTTCCTATTCTTCTTGCTAATGAGTGGTTTGCATCTTCTGGTGTAGCCCTTGTACTTTTGTTCATGAAGTCTTCTGCGAACAGTAGATAGTGATACCTTCACTCCTGCCATCTGGAGGTTGTTGCTGATCTCACTAACAGTTGTTTTAGGGTCTTTCTTTACAGCTCTCACAATGTTTCTGTCATCAACTGCTGATGTTTTCCTTGGTCTACCTGTTCGACGTCTGTTACTTGGTACACCAGTAGTTTTCTTCTTCTTCAGGACATTCCAAATGGTTGTACTGGCTATGGCCAATGTTTCTGCAATGGCTCTGATTGATTTTCCATCTTCTCTAAGACTCACAATTGCTTGTTTTTCACCCAAAGACAGCGCTCTGGTTTTCATGTTGTTTTCACCTCTGAATACAGTCTGCATAGACAAAACCTATCTTACCCAATCTGAACCTGAGTGTAGACATTCAGTGGTATTTATTGATTGAATAATGTATGTAATAGGACACACCTGGGCAACAAAACACACCTGTCAGTCACATGTTCCAATACTTTTGCTCACGTGACAAATGGGTGGGTTCGAACAAAAAGGTGATATTTTCTAATTTGTGCATCAGATCCTGATGTAAATACCTGGAAATAAAAGCTGAAACGTTGATCTCTGGTTTCACATTCATCGTTTGATGTCAAGCCCAAATGTTTTCAGTCTACAGCAAAAATAAAGGAATTGGCCTCACTGTTCCAATACTTTTGGAGGGCACTGTATACAAGTTACAAATTAAACAACATGAACCACAAAAGTGCAGGACTGTACCTGTAGAAGAAAAATCAACAGTAAAATATTTCACAGCGAGTACAAGACTTAACTTCATTATATCTAACCTAAAAGAGCAACAAGTCACTCAATAAGAGTCATTGTGATCCTGGAGGAAACTAACTAACAAGTCCAGCCAAGCATTCTTAAGTGCCGATTATATATTTGATGACCCATTCTGCAGGAAACCAACTCGATTTGTTGTTCAAGTTTAGAACCATACTATTAGGTGCATTATTGGTTGGCAGCAGCACTATATATATATATATATATATATATATATTATATACTAGGCCAGTAAGCTAGGGATGCACAATAATATCTGCACGTCATCGGTAGATAAAAGCTTCGAAACTTAATTATCGGCATCTGCAGATATGAAACGTTCTGCCGATGTACCTGGCCGATAAGGTGACGTGCAAATTATGCGCACGCAAAGCAAATGTTTAATTAAGCAATAAGCCCGTTGCGTTGTGCCTAACAACTCCCCTTACCTGTTCTAAAATCAGCGCAAAACACAGACTTGCGGGCCTTATTGCTTTTCTAAAACTGTTACTACAAATATTTGATATGGTTTCATAAATAAAGACAATCAAATTTAAGAAACAAAACAGTTTAATAATAAACTGTCATTCTTCCCCACTACAAAGTATAGTTCCTACATAAATCTTTGCCACGCAACAGATTGAAAACAGCGGACGGCCCATATCGTCTTTATAGTGCCGGCTTCATTCCTTGCCTTTGTTAACGCTTCGATTTTAGCCTCTGTCTTCTCTGCATGCCTGGTCTTTTTAAACTCTTTCTCCTCCATTCTGTTAATAGTCTTCCACCACTCGTCAAACGTCAGCCCACCCAGCAAATCAAAATTCACAACAAATGTTGCCATTCTCTTTACGACTAGGTTGCTTGCTACCGTGTAACTTTGTAACGTCTTTTTTAAATTGAAATATTCGATGCGCAGTAATATGGAATGTTATGTTATGAGGACAACTTGAAAGGTTATGCTGGATTTTACAATGGCATGGAATGCGATATAGCCAATCAGAATCAAGGATTGGAACAATCAGTTTTAAAAGTTACTATGAGCGCCAACAACATGATTCAAAATGTCGGCTGTGTGGCAGGACTTCACTGTATCAAAAGGATGATGACAAAATGGCTATTTGCGGAGTTTGTAAAGTGTCAGTGATGCGATACATTTTAAGTTTACAGAGTTACAGCTGCATTTCTGTGCATACGTCTCAAGAATGTGTCATTGTCAACAACACAGTTTTAAGCAAACTGTAGTCCAAGTTAAAGGAGGTAGGCCTACTGTTTAAGTATGAAAATTGTGACGTGAAAATATAAATAAATCTGCCATATTTGAAATCATTTCAATAGTTTTCATGAGTGTATGTTTATTTCTAAAATGATACAAATCAAGTTTTTAATGTCCCGTATCTACAGCAAGTACCCCATCATAATAACAGATTAATTCTAGTACAGGAGAGACTTCAGTGTTTCCCACAGATTAGAAATGTAGTTGTGGCGGGGAGGGGGGTGGGGGTTGTCAGACCGGGGGGGGGGGGGGGGGGGGGGGGTGTCGTAATAATTCGTTACACAGTTAATTTCTTAATAATTTGTTATATTAATCCTAAATGATTCACACCTTCCAGTGTTTCCCACAGATTAGAAATCTAATTGTGGCGGGGAGGGGTGGGGGTTGTCAGACGGGGGGGGGGGGTCGTAATATTTCCTTAGTTAATAATTCGTTACAGTTAATTTGTTACATTAAATATTAATCCAAAATGATTCACACCTTCACAAATTAACAACAACTAACATATCATTTATGCATTATGCATGTAGCGACGCAGGTGCTAAACAACAATTTAACTGGTCGGCTCCATGACGCCGAGTAAGTAGGTAGCTCTTGAGACTTCTCACCAAAAGAACGAAGGGGAAACTTTGAGTACTGTAAGTCGCTCTGGATAAGAGCGTCTGCTAAATGACTAAATGTAAATGTGAGTAAGGTACCTAGCGAAAAGTAGCCTCAACTTTCCTCGACTTTTAGCTACGGCACTAATGCTGAAGGCTCGCTGATATAGCTGTCGGTCTTACTCGAACGGCATATGTACTGTATGCATTGTTGCTAACGTGTGCTGATGTTGTGACTGTGTGCATATGTGGGAAAGACGCATCAGTAACAGAGAGACGGAGGGAGAGCAGGGGAAAAGAAATGCAGCTGAACGAATACGCTGCGTGTTTTAACCTAAATAGCGATAAAAAAAAATGTTTTACGAAACGCAATGTGTGGCGGCCGGTGTTGATTCTGTGGCCCACCGCCACAAATTAGTCTATGTGTGGGAAACACTGCCTTCACAAAATTAACAACAACTAACATATCATTTCTGCATTATGCATGTAGCCACGCTAGTGCTAAACAACTATTTAACTGGTCGGCTCCAGGACGCCAGGTAAGTAGCTAGCTCATGAGACTTCTCACCAAAAGAACAAAGGGGAACCTTCGAGTAAGGTACCTAGCGAAAAGTAGCCTCAACTTTCCTCGACTTTTAGCTACGGCACTAATATTATCTGTCGGTCTTACTAGAACGGCGTATGTATGCATTGTTGCTAACGTGTGCTGACGTTGTGACTGTGTGCATATGTGAGAAAGACGCATGAGTGACAGAGAGACGGAGGGAGAGCAGGGGAAAGGAAATGCAGCTGAACAAATACGCTGCGTGTTTTAACCTAAATAGTGATACAAAAAATGTTTCACGAAACGCAATATGTGGCGGCCGGTGTTGATTTTGTGGCGCACCGCCACAAATTAGTCTATGTGTGGGAAACACTGGACTTTTCAATAATTAAAAAGCAGGTGTACATATCGGCCAAAATGAGCTTGTAAATATCGGCATATCGAATATCAGCTAAAATTCAATATCGTGCATCCCTACCGTAAGCGCCTCTTCTTCCTGAGCAGACTGAAGAAGTTTGGTATGGACTCAGTCATCCTCACTAACTTTTACAGATGCACTATAGAGAGTATTCTGACTGGTTGTATTACAGTGTGGTATGGGAGCTGCACAGACAGGGACCGCAAGGCCCTACGAAGTGTGGTCCGTTCTGCTGAGTTAATCATCGGCAGGAAGCTCCCAGCCCTAAAGGACACCTACCACACACGTTGCCTAAGGAAAGCCGGCGGGATTCCAAGAGACTGTTCCCACCCATCCTTCAGTCTCTTTACCCCGTTGCCTTCTGGCAGGCGTTACCACAGCATCCGGTCGCGCACACGCAGACTGGACAACAGTTTCTACCCAAGGGCCATCAGATTTCGGAATGGACATTGATATGGACATTGATTTACTGCACACTAGTCACTTATACACTGTCACTTTCAGCTACTGGTTGCACTATCAGTAACATTGCACTACTGTACCTCGCCACCAGTACTGCCAATTTTGCACTATTGTACTGTACTCCACTTAGGTTAGAATTGGTTATAGGGTTGAAATAGGTTTTATGTGCATTTAGGGTTAGTATAGTGTATTATTTATTATTATCTGTAATTTAGGAAGTTTTAGTTAGTATAGTCGATTATTTATTGCTATCTGTATATTTAGGAAGTTTCACTTATTTAAGCTCTGCATAGATGTAAATTATGTTCTGTGTACTTATATGTTATGTTACGCCAGGTGCTTGCGTTGTCTTGTTTTAAGAATTTCAGTGCCCAGTCTGACCTTGTGTTGTTCTGTGTGTTAATATGTGGAAGAGGACCGTGGAGGCGGGCAGCGTTGCGTACCAAGAAATGCGAGCGCGCAGAGCACGTGAGCGAAATTAAGTGTGGAATTCCTTTCTAGCAAATCAAACCGGAATACGTTGTTGGTTTGGGCTAAGCCCCGAATGTTTACAACGTATGGCTCCGCGCCTGATTAACACTCAGATCGATAAGCAGTCTCAAAAATGGTAGCAATATAGAAAATAATACAACAGGGCTGTACAGTGCAAGCATTTCACTCGCACTTGCGCCTAAAAATAGGTATGTGCGAACTTGAAAAATAATTTACGAGCACAGTGCGCGAGTGACGGGCTGTTGTCAATACACGGAACAACAGCGCGATGAAGTGAAGCATACCATTGATTTCACATGGAAAGCAAGTGACGGGAGTCGCGACTGAGCGATGTGAACATAGCATAATTTCGCGCAAGCGACGATTCGCAACCAATGGGCCAGAGCCACATAAAGAGTTACGACACTCTCTGATCTCGCCGACACGTGATCACTTGGTTCAAGTAGCCCGCAAAAAAAACACTGCTAACAACCTGTTTGAATGGTTTTCAACGGGACATACAGTAGCAGCATCTCGATTTACTGACATTTTCGGTATATTAACACATAATATCAATTGGTTACTGGTAGGGCTGCGACAACGAATCGATTAAATCGATTTAAATCGATTATTAAAAGCGTTGGCAACAAATTTAATTATTGATTCGTTGTGTCGCACGATTATTACACCACTCAATAAGTCGCAGAGATGTTTGAGTGTGACTCCCCCCCCCCCCCCCCCCCCCCCCCCCCCCCCCCCAAGTCATCCAAGGTGTGGGAGCATTTCACACTACATACATCGAAAAAGTGTGTTAATTGACCGAGGTGAAGTCAGTTTCATATTCGACATTTGTCTCACATTCGGAAGACGCTAATTTGCAGCGTCGCGCTAACCGGGTGAAAACTACCCATACCATTTTGAAAAATTTAGATTTCAGACAGACACCTGAGTATCTTAACAATGTCTGGTATGCTTTCACAGCCTTTACTTTTTCAATTACGTTTCAAATAAAATGATAGAAAATCACAAATCTTTGAAAATAGCTTAATCCCCGCAAATCTAATTTTTTTCAAAATTGTGTCAAAATCGTACATATACACCACATTATTCTAATCAAGTCTGGCCTACTTCCACAAACTTTCAATTTTCAAAAATTTTTTAAACTAAACTCAAATAAATTGCTCATCTCTGAAAATAACATTAAATCCTCGCTAATATTAATAACTTTTTCAAAATGGTGTGCCTGTTTGTGCACATTCTGAAGATGTTTTGCACTGTGAATTTGCACTGTCAGTTCTGTTTTTGAATAAAGGTTTGTAAATTAATGCTTTTTAGTTTTTTAATCCGATTAATCGAAAAAAGAAATCGACAGAATAATCAAATTACAAAAATCGTTAGTTGCAGCCCTAGTTACTGGTGTTTGTATTATATGTCAGATACTTTTGACATTTATGTATTACATCAACTTATAACACCAGGCAGCAATATTGTCAAGCAGAGCTAGAAATGGCTATGCTTGCTATCATACTGTAGCTCACACCAGCTCAATTTAAGACAAGAAAGGAGTTTGGTAAATAGAACAGAATATACAAGGCAACTAGGGCTGCAACTAACGATTACTTTAATAATCGATTAATCTGTTTTTTCCGATTAAATCGATGAATTAAAAAAAATAACCCTTTATTCAAAAACAAAGCGGACAGTGCAAATTCACAGTGCAAAAAATCTTCAGAATGTGCACAGGCACACAATCTTGAAAAAGTTATTAATATTAGCGTGGATTTATTCCTATTTACCAAGGTAAGCAATTTATTTTAGTTTTGTTTAAAACTTTATAGAAAATTTAAAGGTGGTGGAAGTGTGGAAGTGACACAATTTTAATTAATTCAATTAAGCAATTTTCAAAGATGAGTGATTTTCTATCATTTTATTTGAAATTTCATTGAAAAAGTAAAGGCTGTGGAAGTATACCAGACATAAATTAAGATACTCTGGTGTCTGTTTGAGGTTTTATATTCCTACAAATATTATAAAAGTCTACTTTTTTATTGTTATTGTATGAGTTGTTTTCACCCAGTCCCTAACGCGATGCTGCAAAGTAGCATCTTCCGAATGTGAGACGAATGACGAATATCAAACTAACTTCACCTCGGTCAATTAACACACTTTTGATGTATTTTGTGTGAAATGCTCCCACACCTTAGATCAGGGTTCTTCAACCCTGGTCCTCAGGGACCCCCTGTCCTGCACGTTTTAGATGTTTCCCTGCTCCAACACACCTAATTGAAATGAATGGTCGTTAACAGGCTTCTGCAAAACTAGATAACGACCCATACATTTGAATCAGGCGTGTTGGAGCAGGGAAACATCTAAAACGTGCAGGACAGGGGGTCCCTGAGGACCAGGGTTGAAGACCCCTGCCTTAGATGACTTGGGTCTGATGGCCTTTCCTTTACCTCCGTTCCGCTTTCGCGCTCCAATTATTTATTTTTTTAATACTCAAACATCTCTGCGACATATTGAGTGGCGTAATAATCGTGCGACACAACAAATCGATAATGAATTTGTTGCCGAAGCTTTTAATAATCAATTTTAATCAATTTAATCGATTTGCTGTTGCAGCCCTAAAGGCAACCAATTGCATTCAATAAAACATTTCATGCAATATGTCCAGTGAGAGGGTCAAGTTTGTTTTTACTGAGTGGACCTGAAATTCCTGCCGAGCGTCGACAGCTATCTGGACGATAGGGGACCCCTTTCTCTGCAATTCATTGTTGCTAGCTCTAATCAGATGTGTATTAGAATCTAACAAGTTATCTCTTACAATAAACTTGAAGTAAAGCTGGCTATATAAAATTTCGGTGACCAGACGTCCTCTTTTACCCGGACATGTCCTCTTTTCGAAACCTAAAAAATGTGTCCGGCTTTACTTCTGCCTTCTTCAATTAGGCTACAATGGAAGTCTATGGAAGTGTCCCAACTCTCTTTTTATATGGCTCCTACCTAGCTTTGAGTACCAAGCCTTTAAATCTGTGGCGTGCTTACATAGTTTATAATGTTCCAGTATTTTGAGAAAATATTAACTATACTATATACATGTTTCTTAAACTATTTGTTCTAGTTCTATCAGAGTGGAAGTTGCTATCTAGCATTAACTGTTAATTCAGTGGCGTTGTTAGAGATAAAACTGTACTGGGCACAGGCCCCTATTCCTATCCCTTCTTCCAAGCTTGTTGGGCACAATGCACTATTAGGCTATAGAAACTCCCCTCGTTTAACCCACGTTATAACAGTTCAGGGACGCAAGTTTGATATCAGCATTGGCAGGGACATCTATAGTTAATGCAAGCTTTGTGTTTTCGGTTTGTTAAAACTCAAACTTTAGATTTTACTGGGGCACAGCAGATTTATACAGGGCACGTGCCCCTGTAAAAAGGGTCTAACGACGCCCCTGTGTTAAGTTTTGTTTAATAAACAGATTTATATATATATATATACACACAGAATTATCAACTTAAAAATGTGCCTGCTATATATATAAAAATGTGCCTGCTATATATATATATATATATATATATATATATATAGCAGGCACATTTTTAAGTTGATAATTCTGTACGGCCCCCGAATGATTTTATAAATATCCAAATGGCCCTTGGCAGAAAAAAGGTTCCCCACCCCTGGTCTAACTCAACATTTCAGTGCGAAAAAGTTTTTGCGCTTTGCACATGCTTTCAGGAACTCATTTCACACGTATATAATGTACTTAAAAGCAAAACATGGAATTTCCTTGCAGGATCTTTAAATGTATTTTATATTCCAGAACAAGTCTAATTTTGAGGATGTTTATTATACAGCAGTAGTTTGTGAGTGAATAAAACCCTCACAATTTAAGTTGTGTTCCATCTGAACTTGATATATGGACATTATCATCCAGTTGGTTAATTTGAAGTTTTAAATAGACCCCTTTAAAGTTTTTATTTGTATTTATCATTTATTGGGGTAAACTTTTAACAGACTAAATAGATTGAATAATTTTGCAATTAATCATATGAAATAATGCGATAAATCATATGAAATAATGCAATTAAATATATCGCTTGTAGTTGTACTGCCTCAGAATCTAAAAAGAATGGCAACTCAACAGAAAATAGGCAAAGAAAATTGCAGACTAGAGAGTTTGATGCTTTTCAAGCAGGGTCAGTCTTGGTATGGCCATCATAACTACACACTGATAGGAAAGCACAAGTAGGCTACTAATATCCATAACTAGAGCTTGTTTGTGGGTACAGAGACACTGCCATTGTCTCCTTGTTTAACTCAGCCTAAAAAATACATTAACAGTAGGCCTACTGCTGTTTTGTTCTTGGCTAATGCATGAACTTTGTCAATAACATGCTTGCATTTGCCTTACTGTACTGATCAAAGTTATCAACTATTGTATGTCTGGGAGACTAATGCATCTCTACTGAGTCAAAATCTCAACCAACCTCCTCCTTTCCTAGTCACTCATCATAACTTTGATTTGGTAAAGGAGTTCAAGTCTTTTATTTGTCAGGTGCACAGAACAACACAAGGTTAGACTGGGCACCGAAATTCTTAAGACAAGACAACGCAAGCACCTGGCATAACATAACATATAAGTACACAGAACAAATTTACATCTATGCTGAGCTTAGGTAAGTGAACTTCCTAAATATACAGATACCAATAAATAAACGACTATACTAACCCTAACACTAAAACTTCCTAAATTACAGATAACAATAAATAGTATGCTATACTAACCCTAATGCACAAAAAACCTGTTTCAACCCTATAACCTATTCTAACCTAAGTGGAGTACGGAGTAAGGATTGCTACGAATACTGTTTGCTACCAACACCTGGCTTTTGTCTTACAAGAGGTATTAACCACCTAAGAAATGTGTACTGTTACAGCTATCACCATAACTGCATTTAAATACTGGTGTCTTTCTAGTGCAGTGGTTTTCAACCCTGGTCCTCAGGGACCCTGTGTCCTGCATGTTTTCAATGTTTTCCTGCTCCAACACACCTGATTCAAATAAATGGGTTGTTATCTAACTCTGTAGAAGCCTGCTAACGAACATGTTTTTAATTCAGGCGTATTGGAGCCAAGACATCTAAAACATGCAGGACAGGGTGTCCCTGAGCGCTGAGTGTGTTGAGAACCACTGGTCTAGTGTGTGATTTAAAGTTTAAAGGTATATGGGTGGTATTTATGTTTCCTAAGCTTACTAATATGGCATATTTGAGACTACAACACAGATGTAGGATCCTTCTGCAACTACGCACACAGCAACTCAAGTAGACAAAACCTTTCCAGTCGTAAAACGCCTAGGATAGTGTCATGGAATTCCCGGAGCTTCAGGGACACAACAAAAATCGACATTTGAAGCATTTCACGGTTTTCGACTAAATATGTTTAACATTTTAGCATAAACTATAAACGACGTTTGTTAATTTAACTGCAAAAAATGTTGACTCGGATCCACTACAGTATTCCACTAAAATGAAGCGAGTAGTTATATGACAACAAAAAGTCACTGACGGTGCGTCGGAGTTCTAGTTTGCGAGCTACAGCAGCTACCTAGCTACTGCTACCGTATCTAACTTAAAGTTATCTATCTAGTTAGAGAGTATGAAATAAATAGAGAGCTAAAGTTTGCATGGGATGCTCTTTATACAATTTACTTAACTGGTGATCGGATGTCTGTATTATCGAGCAAGTGCTGAGCTGACGGTTTGGCCTTGTGCTTCTTGTCCTCTCTGTGGCTGCTACAAAATAATCATCCACTGACTGTAGTTAATATACTGTGTAGTGTACAGTTGGTATCTAAACACAATACCAAATACTTAGCTAGCACTAGAGCTAGTAGTCAAGTAGATAACTTAATGAATAATTATTGCAGACCATAACGTGCTAGCCTAGTTATCTAGCCAACAATGTCAATCTTCTGGAGAAAAATCTTTTTTAGCTAGAAAGATAGGCTACTCTCAATGGTACTATAGCTAGCTAGCTAGCTAGCTGCTGTCCTGTAGCCGACCTGTAGCTAGCTCTGTAGACTAACTGTAGCAAGGTTAGGGTCGGGAAATACCTAGCCAGAGCAAGTACTCATATTTTGTAGCAATGCTAGCACAATTAAGTAAAATACTTATTCTTATCGGTCTCATAAGAACAGTGATCTTAATTGGATGTAGTATTAAATACCTGTAAATGTTGCTGATGTTTTCAATCCAGTCAACGGCTCCAACAGTCACACTTTCCAGTCTCTCTGGCCACGTGTAAGCGCTCAGTCTTAGCAAGGAAGTGTAAAATTGAAATAGTTAATGGTGAGATGATTGAAAACAGCTGAGAGGTTTGTCGGCATATGGTGCACTACATTTATTCTAATAAGCAGCAATAAAGAATAGATTTTTGTAAAAGGCAACCAGCGTATTTAATGAGTCACATTTGCTATGTGGTTTGCGACTTTAATCGGTCGAACTCTTCGGAATCCCGTTATTTGTAGCCTGCACATAGGCCTACTAGAAATTTGCTTTGGTTGGTTTGTCCATAACAAACAGTTATTAAAATATTAAGAAAGATAATACAAGTATGGTAAGATAAAACAGGTAGCTACTGTAAGTAAAATGCATAATAGAGAGATGGGCAATAAGATACAAATCAATTCTAATAAAGAATTGTATCAAATGTGTCATATGCTTGACACATTTGATAGCATATTTGTTTGAAGTTTATTTGTTGTAAACAATGTAATAATTCACATGGACATCAGGAACAGTTTTGTAAATGCTATCTTTTACTTTCTTATGCACTATTTCTCATCGCTTAACAGCTTTTGCTGATTGAATTTCTACTGATTAGCTGATGATACCTACCAAAGCAATGGAAATCAAATCCCTGATGTATGGGGTAAATAGGCTCCTTAACAAATGGATGGAGTGAGTTGTTACCTTCCCCCTTAAAGGAGTCATTGATTGCAAAACCGATGTGAACTTGTCATAGTTGATTAACGACAGTTCGGTGGGTAAAATGGACATACAGTGAACCTCAAAGTCCATTGATACCTCTTTCCTATCTAAATCTGTAGCTGTAAAATGATAGGGTTAGGGAAAGCTGAATTTGTGACATCACAAATGTAGCATCACCTTTGTCACTCCCCAACATTTACATACGCCTACAAACCAGCCCTCTGGTGTTCTGGCCTAGGATCTCAGACACTAGTTTAGCTGTGCGCTGCTCTGTGCACTTCCACGGGAACTACAAAAGAGAAAGTTTGGACGTTTTTGAAGGATATTGAAAATGGACCAATGCAGTGTTCCAGGCTGTACAGGGAATGTTGACATTTTTCAGAGTCTTCCTAAGGAACCAAACACTCGACAGGCTGTGATGTTTGTCTATGAGAAGATCCCTGTGCGGTTCGACCCCCCAATTACACATTTGCTCGAACCATTTCACTGAGGACAGTTTAGAAAATCTGGGACAATGTAAAGCAGGATTTGCTATGAAGCTGTTGCTGAAAAGAGGTGCTGTTCCGACCTTATGTTCATCTCAACCGCAAGCTGTAGTAGCCTATGATGTTGTCGCTAACAGTTATTAGCAATGCTAATGTCTCCTGCTTGTATCTAGCATCGGTAGAATGTGTGATGATTTAATTTATTGGCAATGGGTCTAAAGTTATTTCATGTTCCTGACTGTGTTTCATTCAAATAAATTACCTGTGTTGTTGTCATGTAAATCTACAATTCAAGATGCATGTTTGTCCAGATCAATTTTTCAGCAAGATAGCTAGAGCTACGTGAAGCTGAGTTAAATCACGATAGTTTGTTTGCTAAGCTGTAGTACTAACGTTACCCACCTAAGTCGATCCCGTTTGCTTTGACAACAGAAGTGGAAACAACTAACGTTATCATTTCAAATGATATCTAGTCAATCTGTTGAAAACAGTGTTGTGTAGACACAGTAGATTTATTTGTACGTTTTTATTTCAAGTCTCCACCTTCGATGTTTCAGTGAGTGCTGTTGGCCGTGTGTCTTTGCTCAGCAGCTTCGCTCGTTGTAAACCAATCAATCAGCGCTCATCTATATATTCATAAGCATACCATAAAAGGAGAAAACCTAGCGTCTCATTCTAGTGGTATTTCACAGGATGCATCAGCAGAGGTGTGAAAAGTATTCACATTCATTACTCAAGTTAAAGTATAAAAGTACTGGTTTCGAAACTACTGAAAGTATAAAAGTAAAAGTAGTAATGTTAGGGGGAAAAAATGCCATTAAGGATAAAAGCTTAGGCCACGCCACAGGGGCCTATAATGCACGACCTCACTTCCCCAAAAGACAATTTTTCTAAAGGCCATAATGACTATGTTATATTGAAATGTTAACGTTGAAATATTTGGGCTGCAATTGTATATGCCCATTGAAAATGCACGCATTTAAGTACAATGCAAATACATTAAAGAACCATATATGTTTACCACTTAGCATTAAAAGTTGTTTCATGGAGCGGAAAATATGATGACTAGTTGCCCATAAGTATTGTAATGGTGCAAAAATTCAAACTTCAGAGGCATGATATCAATAGCCTTTATTCAAATTAAACGGCGAGTTTTTGAAAGCCATTAGCTCGTGGTACTTGGGTGCGCAAAGCTTGCAGCGCATTCGAAAGTTGTTTTTTCATCCAACCATTTTGAAAAATTATTCCAGGTACGGCCAGGGATGTAGAAGGGTTGGCTGGTCTTCCTGGCTACCTATCTCCTTGCTTGTGCTTGGTTGGGACATTTCGCTCGAGTTCTCTTGGGTCTCGGACATCTAGGCTATATGTCTGTATTGTATGTTTGCGTCATGTGCAGGTGCCATGGATTGTGTACAAACCAATAGGGTGTCGGAATGGTATATGTTTATACTTCTCATCCAACCACAATCAAATTCACTCTATCCGGATGGCGCGAATTATCTGGATAGGTTATGTTTTGGTGAGTTTTTTTTTTTTGAACGATGACATGCCGGAATGAAAACAAGCCAAACTAAAATTTGAGTAACAAAGCTATGTAAGGAGTAGAAAGTACAGATAATTGCCTGAAAATGTAAGGAGTAGAAGTAAAAAGTCGACTGAAAAATTATTACTTCAGTAAAGTATAGATACCCAAAATGTCAACTTAAGTAAGGTAACAAAGTATTTGTACGGAACAGTGTTAAGGAACAGTGTGAAATACCCCAAAAACCCAGTCAATGACCCCTTTAAACTGTGTGATTTACTGAATAAAAACAGATTGACAACTGGTTCAGGTGGAGAACCTTGCTGGTGAAAAGCGATGTTCGAAGAGTTTAAGCATAAAACGCCTTTGATGCAATGCATCCAACTTTTTAGGTCTATTTATTTTTTGATAACACGAACAGCTCATCAAACAACGTTGCATGTGGCATCTGGTGATGAACAAATTGATTTTCAAGTTCCTACTCTGCCCAGTCCGCAAAACAATCTAGCCACATACACAAACACACAGATTCCGAAAATACACCACACTGCAATGGATCAAGAGTTACAGTCATTTGTGACTTTGGGCACTGCTGTTGGGTGATTAGACCTGGCTTACAGATGGCGTTAGAATTGATCCTAAATGTGTTTGATGGTGTTTCGGTCAGGGATTTGTGCAGGCCAGTTACGTTTTTTCACAGTAGTCGGTCAGGGATGGAACCCTGCCCTTACAGGTTATATGCAGGAATCCTGAAGTTAATTTCAATACCTTTTTAAGACTTTTTGAAGACCTTCTCTACATATTTTAAGACCTCATCGCCACTTCAAGTTCTAATCTGCAAAAAACCTTAAACTCAATAAACAGTTGTAGTTTGCAAATAAATCTATAGAGCACAACCATACAACAGAACTCAGATAAGCTCGGAAGAAACAAAGCTGAAAATAATTAATTAAAGAATAAAAGGCAAGGTTGACCACTCAGTCACCCTGGGATCTGCGACGGTGACCCCCTCATCCTCTGCCAGGAACCTTGGGGTTACCATGGATGACGAGCTCTCCCTCACGGCCCACATTGCTGCGGTCTCCCGTTCGTGTAGATTCACCCTCTACAACATCCAGAAGATCAGGAGATACCTGTCTGAGCACTCCATCCAGCAGCTTGTCCAAGCACTTGTCCCAGTTGGACTACTACACCTTTCTGCTCGCCGGTCTCCCAGCATGCGCAACCCGCCCTCTTCAGAGGATTCAGAACGCAGCGGCCTGCCTGGTCTACAATCTACCCAGATGCTCCCACGTTACCCCGCTCCTCATCTCCCTCTACTCCCTCCACCCTAAAGCACTTTGAGCTGCAATTCTTGTATGAAAAGTGCTATATAAATAAAGTCTTACTTACTTACATACTGGCTACCCATCACAGCCCGCATCAGATTCAAGACCCTGGTACTGACCTTCCGAGCAGTGAACGGGACTGCCCCCGACTACATCAAGTCTCTCCTGCAGCCTTACACCCCCACCCGCCACCTACGGTCTTCTTCAGACAACCGCCTGGTGGTCCCACCGCTCAAGACCGCCTGGTCCCAACACAAGCTCTTCTCCTGCCTGGACCTCCAGTGGTGGAATCAACTCCCCACCTCCATCAGAGACACAGACTGTCTCTCCACCTTCAAGAGAAGGCTCAAGACGCACTTGTTCCGGGAGTACAACGGTACTTAGGAATGGTTTGCTGAACCCAATGCTAGTTTCCTCAAGGATCACAATGACTCTTGCTTAGAGACTGTTGCTCTTGTTGGCTAGTGGTAGCTGATTTAAACTGTTGTATTCTATTTTAGTTAATCTTATTTTTATTTTTATTTTATTGTTGCTTGCTTTTCTACAGGTACACTTGCACTTAGAGATTTATGTTGTTTAATTGTAACTTGCTTAACTATGCTCTTATGGTTTTTCCCTTGGTACTTATTTTTTGGTTGTTCACAATGTGTGCATCTTGTTTTGGCTACCCGCAATGCTTTGGGGCTATCATGTTGTTATTATCAGTGACCTATGTACTTTGTAAAGCTCTATCTTGGAAGTCGCTTTGGATAAAAGCGTCTGCTAAATGAATAAATGTAAATGTAATGTAAATGTTTATAGAAATATTTGAATGTTTGAGTTCAGTGAGTGGTGATTCACCGCAGTATTGAGACACCAGATAACCTCCGCGCGCATCGTTGGTGTGCCACCCAGGGCCAGCGTTTGCTATGAGCAAACTAGGCAGCTGCCTAGGGCGCCATGGGGGGCGCCAAATTCCGAAGTGCGTCCATTAATTTACCGTCCCGCACCACCAACAGAGGGCGCTGAGGCGGGATGGGGGGCGTCTCTCCAAATTTCGCTCCCGGGGGGGGGGTGAAACATCTCGCCTAGGGCAGCGAAGGTGCCTGCGCCGGCCCTGGTGCCACCGATAGCCACCTTGATGTCCGCAGACGATGGAGCAGAGGTCGCTGTTGTAGCCGTTTTGACAAGTTCAGCTTTCGTATTGGGTAGTGGTGTTGCTGGTGGAACACAGAAACTGGCAATGGACAGCGGCCAACGGCGGCCTTGACAGTGTTGATGCCCATCAAAGCTATGCTAATCTTCTTTTTACAATATGTACAATAATTCTGTTTTCAGGGACAGGCTTCAGCCATTGGATAAACTCATCCTTCTCCAACCAGGAGTCCGCTAATTTACATTTCCTCATTTCTGTTTTGAGTCTGTTTTGCGACATGTGGAGGGCGACACATCACCTAATCGTGCATTTCGCAAAATACGTGACTCGCTGACTGAGCACGTCGTTGTTTATAATAGTCATGGGAGGTATAATAAATATTCATGCATACTTTTCGAGTCAAACTCTTTGGACAAAGCTGAACAAAATGTAATACCTCATAAAATCGGGATTAAGACTTTTTAATACCTTTTAAGGGCCTTAATTTTCTCTAAATGGATTTATCAACTTTTAAAGGAGACATGAAATGCTGTTTTTGGATGCTTTTATATAGGCCTTAGTGGTCCCCTAATACTGTATCTGAAGTCTCTTTCCCAAAATTCAGCCATGGTGCAGAATTATAGCCACTACGAGTAGTCCCACAATGAGCTTTCCTCAGAACGCGCTGTTTTGGTGTCTGTAGCTTTAAATGCTAATCAGGAGGAGACGGGCGGCAACATGCGCTAATGTTTACAACGGATGTATCGCAATGGCTCGTAGCCCCCGTTTCTGTAAGATGCCTCGAATTTAGCCATTCTCATCTGATCACCCTGGTTTGCAGAGGTGCACACTCAGTCATTTCAATGAAGAGAAAGGTGGATATCGCGCGCATAACACCAACAGCAGAACGGTTATCCAAATAACAAAGAAGTGTACAACACTGGCGTTACAGTGTTTGTATTCACACACATACTTGATGCCATCTATCTTTACATTAGCAACAGTAACTCAGCTGTTAGCTGCAGAGCTAATGTTACAGCCACATTCTAAGGGTAGCAACCTAGGTAACCATAAACAGTAAAGCAACAAAATGATATAGCGTTAGTTAACTTACTTGTCCAAGGTTTTTAGCTTGACCAAGGAGAGTTAGTAATGATCCAGAATTTTATTTCAGCAAGGCCAGTTTTGTATTGGCTCAAGTTGAGGAAACAGTAGAGGCTGAAATGTTTGACGCAGACATACAAAACTTTGTGAAGTTGTGTCAGCACAATTCCAGCGAAAATCAAATTAAGATACTGGTTGTGCAGAAGCTTGGATGAAGGAACAAAAAAAAATATTTTGTTTTGATTTGTACATCCAAGCACTGAGCAACTGTTATGCTTTGTTTGTTTGCTCGCCATGATGTCTCCAGGAAAAAACGATATCACACTCCCCCTTGCACGGTGGTAGCTCAGTTTCTCATGGGCGGGCCAGATGATCTGGACGGGCAAAGCAGAGAGAGGGGAGGTAACCTTCCCCCTATCTACGTCACTAGGGGGAGATTTTCAAACGAAGCAATTGAGCCTTCATTTTGTCAAAGGCGGAGAAGAACACGCAGGGCTTGGTTTACACTTATCGAAAATTCTAGCCACTGGGGGACCAAAGGCAGGCTAGGGGAACACATATTAATGTTAAATAACCTCATAAAATCAGGTTTTCATGTCATGTCTCCTTTAATACTTTTTAAGACCACGCGGATACCCTGCCTTAGTACCCCCACCTCATCCTTAATACTGCCTGTCCTGCCCTTTGTCTCATCCCTACCCCACTCTGTCCTTAGTGTCGCACCAACACTCGGCCATAGAAGCCACCCCTACCCTGGCACGTCAGGCTGTACTTGAAGCACAGTGGAATTTGCTCACACACTCACTTTGTCTTGCACACTGACAATGTGTAATACAGACACACACACACACTCTTGCCTATGAGCGTGCAACCACACACAGAGACAGGGGCAGACTGGCCATTGGCAGGGGCGGCACCAGATCATTTTTAATGCAGGTGCTGAGGGGGTGCTAGATCATTGACGGGGAGCTGCAACTATAGATATATAATATTAATACTGTCAGGGCCAGAGTGGGACCCATTTTCAGCCCGGCAGTATAATGGCCAAAACCAGCCCATCCCCACCAGGGGCCCAGCCATACGATGAACATTCGGTGCTTAACCCGAACCTAGACCTGGTCAAGGTTTTGATGTGAATTGAAATCGTAACTTAAATGCGAGCGCGCATAGCACGCGAGCAAGATTTTTTGCATTAATTTCAGTGCAAAATAGTTTTTTGAGCTTTAGCTAGCCTAATGTAAACACTACGTTGGACTCATATTGTTATATTCTCCGGAAATTACAACGCACATTTTTACCTGGAAGATTCAGGGCTTTTGAGAAAACGTAGGCTATTTTTCCCACCTGTGCAGGAACCTATGAAGTGACAGCTAGATCATTCTTTTTTTTACCCTGCTTTTTCAGTTCCTCCTGGCATCTTTTTTCCCATCCGTTTTATTATTTTCGAATCAGCTTAATCTTGGTAACTCCCTCCACAACAATAAATGCAGTGACGTGCGGTCAGGGGAGGCAAGGGAGGCAGTGCCTCCCCTGCAGGGGCGGTGCCAGATACTTTTTTATGCAGGTGCTGAGGGGGTGCTATCATTGACAGGGGGAGCTGCAACTATATATATATATAATATAAATACTGTCAGGGCCGGAGTGGGACCCATTGTCAGCCCGTCAGTGTAATGGCCAAAACCAGCCCATCCCCACCAGGGGCCCAGCCATACGTTGAACATTCAGTGCTTAACCCGAACCTAGACCTAGTCAAGGTTTTGATGTGAATTGAAATCGGAACTTAAATGCGAGCGAGATTTTTTGCATTAATTTCATAATTAATTTTTGATAATTGCAAAATTGTTTTTTGAGCTTTATCTAGCCTAATGTAAACACTACGTTGGACTCATATTGTTATATTTTACCTGAAAGATTCAGGGATTTTTCCCAACCTTGCAGGAACCTATGAAGTGACAGCTAGATCTTTCTGATAATCATAATGACTACAGACCCGTCGCCCTGACCTCTGTGGTAATGAAGTCTTTTGAGCGCCTGGTGCTGGCACACCTTAAATCCATCACAGACCCTCCACTGGACCCCCTGCAGTTTGCCTACAGAGCCAACAGGTCTGTGGACGATGCAGTTAATATGGCCCTCCACTTCACCCTACAGCACCTGGACTCCCCAGCATCCTACGCCAGGATCCTGTTTGTGGACTTCAGCTCTGCCTTTAATACCATCATCCCCGCTCTGCTTCAGGACAAGCTCTCCCAGACGAACGTGCCTGATTCCACCTGCATGTGGATCACAGACTTCCTGTCTGACACAAGTCACACACAAGTCTCTGATTCCCGGTCCATCAGCACCGGATCTCTCCCCAGGGCTGCGTCCTTTCTCCTCTGCTCTTCTCCCTGTACACCAACAGCTGCACCTCCAGTCATCCATCCGTGAAACTCCTGAAGTTTGCGGACAACACCACCCTCATTGGGCTCATCTCTGGTGGAGACGAGTCTGATTATAGGTGGGAAGCGGACAACCTGGTGACCTGGTGCAGCCAGAACAACCTAGAGCTCAATGCTCTCAAGACAGTGGAGATGGTTGTGGACTTCAGGAAGAACACAGCCCCACTCACCCCCATCACCCTGTGTGACTCCCCAGTCAACACTGTGGAGTCCTTCCGCTTCCTGGGCACTATCCTCTCCCAGGACCTCAAGTGGGAACTGAACATTAGCTCCCTCACCAAGAAAGCACAACAGAGGAGGTACTTCCTGCGGCAGCTAAAGAAATTCAACCTGCCAAAGACAATGATGGTGCACTTCTACACAGCCATCATTGAGTCCATCCTCACCTCCTCCATCACCACTTGGTACGCTGCTGCCACTGCCAAGGAAAAGAGCAGGCTGCAGCTTATCATCCGCACTGCAGAGAAGGTGATTGGCTGCAATCTGCCTTCCCTCGAGGACCTGCACACCTCGAGGTCCCTGAGACGAGCGAAGAAGATTGTGGCGGACTCCTCCCACCCTGGACACTCCCTGTTTCAGTCACTCCCCTCCGGCAGAAGGCTGCGGTCCATCAGGACCAAAACCTCACGCCACACAAACAGTTTCTTCCCTTCCACTGTTCCGATGTCTTAAAACTATTTACATTTTGCACTACATTCAATTCCTGTAATATTTGTATTTTATATTGTATTTTGTATTGTAAATTGGCAACTTATATTTAATTTTATTGTATATCTTATTTTAATTGTATTCCACTTAGTACTGCTAGTTTATGTATCCTTAGTATAGTTAGACCACATATTTAAATTTAAGATTCCTATATGTTTACTGTATGCAACTTCCTGCCAAAGCAAATTCCTTGTCTGTGCAAACTTTCATGGCGAATAAATCCCTTTCTGATTCAGATTCTTTTTTTTTACCTGGCTTTTTCAGTTCCTCCTGGCATCTTTTTTCCCATCCATCTTATTATTTTCGAATCAGCTTAATCTGGGTAACTCCCTCCACAACAATAAATGATGGGTTAGGGTTGTCTCCATGAAAACAACCTTGGTACACGCACTTGTGTTTGAGAAAGAGAGCATGCGCGACAACTGAAAACGGCACTTTTTAATGCACGGTCTGATCATGCGCTTATTAAATTAAAACCTAGTGTAGCTTATTAGCTTACTTATCGGTCACACAGTAATTTAACAAACTTAACACATATCGTTTTATTCGATGTGTGAAAAAACAAAGAGAAAGCGATCTGCTGGCCCAATTTATGAGCGGGCAGAGCGGCCCACCGGGAATTTTCCCGATAGCCACTCCGGGCCTGAGTGCTATTACTAAAGAGCAATATTTTAGGGGGTGCTATCGGGGTGCTTTGGTCTTTCTTGGGGGAACCTGCTAGCCCCTCCCTTAGCGCCACCCATGCTGACAAAGATCTGGACAAACATGTCTACATATACGTATGCTTTTCGGCCATGCAAGGGCACTTGTCACCCCCCATACAGGTAGCCCCGTCGCACAGGTGCTGGACGCCCGGTGTTATCGCCCTAGTTTCCAGACTACCTGGTTTCTGTAAGCATGCAAGCTGTACGTTCACCTAACAGCAGCAGCTACTGTCGGCCTCTATCACCAAATTAGTCTCAAACATTATTGGCGATTTTCAAGTCGCATCTCATATTTGCTGCTGTAAGCTGAGAAAATAAAACATTTGCAAGCTTGCATGAAGTGGGATTCGATCGCACTAGAGCAAAAACACAAATATGATTGTTGGTCCGTTGCTACAATTTCATTTGCGATGCGAGCTATTCAAGCTCATGGAGCATATGAGCTTTCAGTCACGTATTAATTAACTACCTTATTGGCATTCAGGCAACATTTTGTTTTGAGTTCATCAATAACAAATAGTACTGTGGGCACACCAGACAAAACCCAAATGTAGGCTAATCACTTATTTGGGGTTGTCTTGAGGCAATAGCCATATTTACCACGATACCACAGCCCCTTATGAAACTACGTCTTACAAATCAATACTTAGATCGTTGCTGTTAACCCAGACAATACGATCAAAATACGCTTAACCCTTTGATACACAGCAGGAAAAGGAATAATCTCTTTAGCCCAGTGGTGGTCCTAGCACATTGTGCGTCCAGGGAAAGTTTATCACTTGCACTGATGGTCTAAAGATGTTTAATTGGCTGTCTTGCACCTCTACACCAATGCTAAACAGAAAAGTGTAGTCAGAAGAAGAGTGAAAGCACGGCTTCTTAAGTAATAATTTTAATATCCACTGCAACAATAGGACAAAGGAACACCAACAAAATGTGAATAGCCTACAAACAATGAGCATACTACAGGTTGTGCACAGTTGGCTACTCTATAGTCCTCAATAAAGACATTTATATATGAAACATGTAGCCTATTGCACAACTTGATTTCACTCGATAACTTTTGAAATATCAAGTCACACTGGTGACAGTGACATGCGGCAACGTACTTAGTAGGTGTTTTGTTTGGCAACGTACATAGTGACGACGTGTCTTACACGGCTTTGTGGCAATGTACTTATCTCAGAAGATCTTACAAAGCCTATAAAAAGCATTCACCCCCCTTGGATGTTTTCCCCTTTTGTTGCTTTTATACATGAAATCAGGTCCACATAATTTGGCTTTGTTGACAAGAATTTGCAAAGAAAGCTTATTTCATGTCAAAGCGAAAACAGATTTCTAAAAACTAATGTCAATTAATTAAAAATATATTGTGTAAAATAAGTGTTTGCATACATATTCACCAGCTAGTTGATGCCAGCAGTGTCATTAGTGAAATGGAGATCACCTGAGTCAGGAGATGGCTACAAAAAGATTTCCAACTCACTGTACATCCCACAAAGTTCAGTTAAATCCATCATTAAGAATTGGAAGGAGTATGGCACTTGTTTAAATCTGCCTAGAGCTGGCCGTCCTCAAAAACTGAGTGACCGAGCAAGAAGAAAACTGGTGAGGGAGGCCACCAAGACACCTACGACCACTCTGAAGGAGTTAAACGCTTCAGTGGCTCAGATGGGAGAGACTGTACATTCAACAACAGTTGCCCAGGTTTTTCACCAGTCAAAGCTATATGGGAGAGTGGCAAAGAGAAAGCCACTGTTGAAAAAAGCTAATATAAAATCTCACCTGAAATTTGCCCAAAGGCATGTGGGAGACACCAAGGTCAATTAGAAGAAAGTTCTTTGGTCTAATGAGACAACAATTTGGCGTTTTGGCCATCAGACTACACGCTGTTTGGCGAACACCAAACACTGAACATCACCACAAACACACCATCCCCACATGAAGCATGGTGGTGGCAGAATCATGCTCTGGTGATGTTCTCAGCAGCAGGCCCTGGAAGGCTTGTAAAGGTAGAGGGGAACATGACTGCAAAACAATATAGCAGAATCCTGGAGGATAATCTGACTCAGTCTGCAAGAGAACTACGACTTGGGAGAAGACTTATTTTTTCTAGCAAGACAAAGACCCCATGCATACAGCAAAAGCTGCACAGAAATGGTTCAAAGACAACAAGGTGAATGTTCTGGAGTGGCCAAGTCAAAGCCCAGATCTCAGTCCAATTGAGAATTTGTGGCTGGACTTGAAAAGAGCTGTCCACACCAGTTGTTTTGCAAGGAAGAATGGACAAAAATGTCTGTGTCCAGATGTGCCAGCCTGATTAAGACATATCCACACAGACTCAGTGATGTGATTTTAGCCAAAAGTGCATCTACTAAATACTAACCCTGCAATCATCTACTTTACCTTATATATTTTTTTAATCAATTGACATTATTGTGTAAAAATTTGTCACAAATATCAGTTTGATATTAAATACGTTTTTTTGTGTACATTTTGCAAATTCTTGTCAAAAAAGCCAAATTATATTGAACCTGATCATCGCCATCAGTAGACTTTCCTTACAAGCACTCGCCATCAAGATGCCGCTAGTCCAATTCAGTCCCATTCAAAAATCCACACGGTGTGACGGCAACGCATGGTTAGACCGCTCCTTCTCCTGGTAATCCTTAGATTGTCCCTTCCCGCCCGTCATAGGGCCAAACTTGCGTCGCAGCCATAACGCGCCGCAGACTTGTCTGGTGTGAATAGGTGGTAAGTGCTGTAATGGATAAGGTGCATAATTGAGGGTGCTTTCACGACTAACCTGTTTGGTCCATTTCAATCGGACAATAGTCAATTTTCTCTGTAAGTCCAGTTTGTTTACAGTGGTGAGAACACACATTCAAACTCTGGTGTGGACCAAACAACCGAACCATGGTCCTCCTAAAATGACGGGACTTGGTCCGGTTCCAAGTGAACCATGGTTCGGTTCGCTTTAGGTGAACTTAATGTATGACCCATTAGAGGAAGCAAACCAAAAGGTAGTGCATTGTGGGTTGAAAAAGGATGTTGACACTTGGCAGAGACAGCCGCACCGCTCATTAGCAGCAAAATGAGTCAAGGGAAAATGTAGGGGGGATATGAAGTAAAGGCTTGTCAGGTTGGAATGAAGAGCACAGTCGCAGATGCAGTTCCGAGTTTTTAATGGTTCTGATTTACTTCAATCACTTAAAGTGGTCAACAAAGGAATAACGCAAAGCAGGATTGTAAGTCACGACCACACACTGGATCAAATAATACTTGAGGCAAAGGCAAACTTAAAGTTCATTGAGACGGTTGGTTCAAGGGTAATCCACAATCAATGGTCAAGGCACAGTCCAGGCTCAAGGTACACAGAGCAGCCAGCACAATCAAGGTTTCCAGGTAGGGCAAGACAAAGGGGAGGTCAGAGACAAGCGGGGTTCAATACCGTGAATCAAAAGAGAGTCCAAGTGAACAGTCCAAATCGTAATCCAAAATCCACAGCTGAGGCAAGCAGGGTCCAGCACAGGTAAAGAGTTTCCGTATCAAATATTTTCATAGTGTGGTAACGCCCGTAGCACGCAAACCATGAATGAGCACTGACAACCAATTCAGGGTTCCTTTTAAACATGGCCGTTCACTTCCTCACAGCTGAGCCGGCCTTGCTCCGATTCCTTAGTGCCCTCTGCTGTCCTGGAGGGCACGCTGTGTGTTGAGTCGTGACAAGGCTCTTTTGAAAATATGGGCTGATGATCATTTTGCAGAGATGCTTGTTGGAAACACATACTGTAAGAATAGCGAGGGATTCAAATGTTTCAGTGATAAACTGAAAGAAAGGTTAGTTGAGTGGACCAATGTCGGTTGAAAGTAAAAAAACGTAGGCAACAATACATAAAAGTGTGTGATGTTCTATGGAAAAGTGGTAGATTGGGAGACGAAATAAAATAAATTCCTTTGGTTTGATGACCTGGATACATGACCAATGAGCAACCCAAGAAACGTGGTCGTGCAACACCAAATCATAACAACTAGAAGATAGTAAGGGGCCTATCAAAATAACAATACGCTGCTGTTGCTCCATTGTTGTTCATGACAGTGTGATTGACAGGAAGTGATTTTGCCTCACAGATTTTCTATTCATTATATAAACGACCTGTACAACCGCGTGTCATTGTTTTTTACAAACCATTGGTTTGCTTGAAACAGGACTGTGTGAACACTAACCGGACCTAATGAAAAATGCAACAAAGTAGCAACTCATCCACTGATCCGGACCCAAGGGGCAATATCTCCCACGGTGTCGAGATCCCAATCAACTACCTAAAATGACAGAAACTATCTTTGAAAATTTAATATTAATCGGGCACTTTTTAGTTTAGCTCATGCTCCGCTAACTTGGAGGAGGCGGGACTTATGACCTATACTGCAGTCAGCCACCAGGGGGCGATCAAGATGTTTTTGCTTCAATTTTGAGGGGCTGTTCCTATGTCCATTCTTTTTACATTCATTGTTCGGAGCCAAGCAAACAGACGATAGGTGTAAAAGCACCCTAAGTCAGAAGTCGTATGTTCAATCCTTGGCTCTGCCAAATCTTTTGTTATTTTTCACTATTTTTTGTATGTAGCAATACATATTTTTATAAATATAAGTTATAATCAGAATGAACTTAAAGTCCATACAAACAAGGAATTTAATGTGGTAGGAAGAGGCATACAATAAACATATACAGATCTTAAATATAAAAAAGAAAGAATGTACAATAGTCATCGTCGTCGTCGTTATCTACCGCTTGTCCGGGGGTCGGGTCGAGGGGCAACCTAAGCAGGGAGGCCCAGATTTCCCTCTCCCCGGCCACTTCCACAAGCTCTTCCTGGGGGACCCCGAGGCGTTCCCAGGCCAGCCGAGAGACAGTCCCTCGAGCGTGTCCTGGGTCTTCCCCGGGGCCTCTTCCCAGTGGGACGTGCCCAGAACACCTCAACAGGGAGGCGTCCAGGAGGCATCCTGATCAGATGCCCGAGCCACCTTAGCTGGCTCCTAGCGACGCGGACTCTGAGCCCCTCCCGGATGACCGAGCTTCTCACCCTATCTCTAAGGGAGAGTCCGGACACCCTGCGGAGAAAATTCATTTCGGCCGCTTGTAATCGCGATCTCGTTCTTTTGGTCACTACCCATAGTCTGTGACCATAGGTGAGGGTAGGACCATAGATCGACTGGTAAACAGAGAGCTTCGCCTTTCGACTCAGCTCCTTTTTCACCACGACGGACCGATGCAGAGCCCGCATCACTGTCGATCTCGTGTTCCATTCTTCCCTGACTCGTGAACAAGACCCCGAAATACTTGAACTCCTCCACTTGGGTCAAGATCTCCTCCGCTTGGGTCAAGATCTCCTCCCCGACCCAGAGATTGCACTCCACCCTTTTCCGGTCGATAACCATGGCCTCAGATTTGGAGGTGCTGATTCGCATCCCAGCCGCTTCGCATTCGGTTGCGAACCGCTCCAGTACAATAGTCCACATGAAAAATTCTAAACAACACTATACAACGTAAAATATTAAATATTTAATAAGATGTCTCCCTCAGTGTTGTAGTGCTCCAGACCAAATTTTGAAGGTCTTGTCTTGGAATCGACCGCATTTTTACGCGGTCTTGCCTCGGTCTCGGACAAAGAGGACTCTGGTCAAGACCACAACTGTGCTATCACTAACTGCCTGTGCGTTGTTTAATTAATTAATTTATTTTTATCATTACTGTTATTCAATGTAAAACTTCACGCTTCAAATGCAACCAATAATTGAAATTACCTTAGTGAATGAGGAAGATAAGCGAAACAGTGGCTTTCAGAAGTTGTTAGCAAAATCAGCTATAATTAGATTTGTTTACCTGAACCACAAAGAGTTTACAATAACGTCCAAAAGAAAAACAAATTCTGTAAAGAGACGCTCACTGAGACTGCTGGCACTAGGCCTAAATCAAACCTTTACCGGCATTTAGAAAGAAAACATTTAAAAAGGTAAACTAGGCGTAAGTGAGGCTAGCAAAGCTCACCTAATATTTGCAATGTGTCTCTGCACCAAAACTCTTCAGAAATAGAGATTAGCTAGTATTAGCTATGTAAGACACTGTATGTTTCAGGGCATTAGTTTCAGTTGTTTGCCAGATTTTGTTTGTGACACCGAGCCAGGCCACATAAAGCAATGTAGCTAATGATGAATATAAAGTTACTGTATGTTACATCAACGTTAACTCATGTCAGCTGCATACCTCTCCCGACTTCATAATGTTAAGTTAAACGCCGCGGTACCACACTCCTTCACTTTGGTGAGAGAGAGATGTGAAATCAGAGACCAAGTACTGATGCGCCTCTAAGAAAAAGAACAGGCTGTTTTGCCTGGCCATAAGCACACAGCATTACGACTGCTAATTTTGAGTTCAAATACAGTTATTTATGATCTAGTCAAACCATACTGCTTGTGTATTTTGAGTGGTTTGGTTTTGACCCAGTCTCGCCCTGCCTTGGTCTTGGGCTTGACCCGGTCTCACCCTTCCTTGGTTTTGGTCTTGACTTGATCTCGACCCCTCAAAGTCTAATACTCCCCCTTACCCCTTCCCCTTACCCCTAGCCCTTAGTTTACCCCTAGCCCTTGGCCCTCGAAACTGAGGGGCAAGGGCTACATATCCCTAAGAAATGGGACGCCACTTGGTTACAGGTACGTCATCTAGCACGTATCGATATCTCCAAAGCAAGTAGTGTTATGCACTGATATAAAACGAAATTCGCTGCTAATGGAGTTTACTTAAAACTGTAGACATGCTAGTCAAAGAAATGCAGGACTGTTGTGCAATTCAGCACTGTAACATTAGCGTACCAAACTAGCGATTTTTAGAAACGTTTCAATTAGGAAATGGTTGCAAATATATATGTTCAGGACTGTGTGTAACACAAAACAAGACTGTCATAATTTTTTTATCAATTAATTAAGCCGAAAATATTACATTTATCGGACTCTCTGGATGATCTGGCCGCCATTGTTGTTAGGTTTCAAGTAAGCTCCCGATCTTACTTGGTTTTTAGGGGTTTATACCCCTTAGTCTTAGCCCTACTCCTAGCTCAAAAAGAGTATTGGGACACCACTACCTCTCACGGGAATGCGCAAAACTAAGGGGAAGGGGTAAGGGGGAGTATTGGGATTCGGCATAAGTCTTGTCACAGTCGCGATACACTCTGGTCTTGGTTATGACTTAGTCTCGGTTTAGGTGGTCTCGACTACAACACTGGTCTCCCTTGCTCCACAGTTCGCTTGCGCTCCAAGTTCTCACTGACACATCCAGGCCCCTGACACACACACGCGCTAGCTTTGGGCAACGCACAAACATCCAAAGCCTTCTGGCAAGGGTGCCCTGACCAAGCCTGAACCCCTCACTCCTTTTGTCACAATCAGTGTGCATATAGACAGGTCTCATATAAGGTGTCATTTCTAGTGTGGGTGTGTTGTAGTGCTGTAACGGGGGAGTTATGGGAATATGCTAAATAGGATCTCATTATGTGGAGTGTTAAGCGGTCTCTACAGTGCCCTACTTATCCTTTAACCAGCTGGTACTACACTGTTCTTACTGAACACAAGCTCTCCACAGCATCACAGCCCACACATGCACATTCTCCACAGCATCACAGTGCCAGGCTAAATAGCTCCGCCCTCGTTCTTCTGCTGTACGTTATAAAACATATCATAATTACAGTGATACCATGCTGTTCTTCTATAACACCTTTATTTCCACATAAAGGAAAAGGGAGTAGGGAGGACGGAAGGTGGAAAGATCAAATAATAGTTGAGAGGGAATCCAGAATGGTTCACTAACTACATTTACAAACAGTGAGTGTAATGTTACTATCCAATATGAGTAATTTACACCTGTCACTGAAAGGTATTTTACGAAGCACTATCCAAATTCCAATACAAAATACAATATAATTTTTTTTTTTATATATATATAATATTTGGTGGTCATTGTTGTTTTTTGTATCTGTGTGCGTCTATGTGTATTTGCACATTTGTTTCAGTATGAATGCACAGTGTACCACCCCTAAGCAACCTGAAGAAAAAACACCATACTGGAACATGCTGAAATGAATTACAACTCTGATCGGTCTTGCCAGAGCAAACCCTGTAGCCCGCCCCTTAGAATTAGTTTAGCTTTTACTTTTGAAATAAACTTAAACTGAGAGGATAAGACTGGTAATAAATATGGAAAAGACCACTTTTTTTTACACGATTCACACATAAATAAAATAACCTGTCCAATCATAATCTTTTATTGCAGTCTCTATCCAAAGTCCACCTTTACATAGTCGATCCAATCAGAGCCTTCTGCTATATGTAGTCCATCAAATCAGAGCCGCCTTTAAAAAGGAGCTTGGAAATAAAAGGTCACAGTGTGAAGGCCAGGAACAAGGAGCTACCACACAACCTGATACACTTCATACACATATCAGACCTCATACACACCCTTTCTCTTTGTCACACACACTCACATAATTTACACATTCTATTTTTTAATTTTAATTTTCAATTTTTACCTTTCATACATACCGTATTTTTCAGAAATAAAACCAAGGTGTATAACCCAATTTAAAATGTTTCTTGGTGGTGCGGTTCATATTTCGAAGCGGCTTATAGAACGTTTTTATAACAAAACAACTAAGAAACACTTTTCACACATATATGATCGTTCGAATGCGGGTCTCACAGCGTAACGTCGCGTATATGCGTAGCCGGTGAAGCCACCTCCCTGAAATTTGTTTTTGCAGGTTGGGATGTCTGCTAGCATGGTAGTAGCATTGCTATGAGTATTATGCTAGCTTACTTAGCCCTCACACACACACATTTCAACAATTTCAAGCAACATTGACGCGCAACCAGCCGTGTAAACTCGCCTTTGGGGGAGTGAAGCTCACAAAAGCTCGCCCCGGGGGGGGGGGGGGGTCCAACTGAAAACCTCACACACAAAATGCTAAACCCGCTACCGGTGAAGCTCGCAAAAGCTCGTCTGGGGGGGGGGACTTCACTCCCTCCGAAGGCGAGTTTACACGGCTGTTCGCGTGTCAATGTTGCTTCACTCGGTTACCTGCGCGTCGTCCTTTACTGTTTGCTACTTGTTTGGCGTTGCCTTTTCAGCGTGAGATATACAAGGTGGGGCCCGAGAGCGTGAGAAATGGTTGAAATGCCTGTTTCACACGGCGAAACCGTGAGAGTTGGCAGCTCTGTAAACACGACACTCCCTTTGCAAGATGACTCTTTGCCATCAAATCTCTTACCTTTTTTACAAAATGGAACTCATGTTCTCATTTGGTACAAACAGCCATATTTTCAAATCATACACATATACCATTCATAACAGTACACACAACTAAGCATTTGCTGCACATTACCAAGCATTCACAGCACACTGTAGTGCAAAATTGAAAACACAATTATAGAAATGGAACACAACATATGAATGACAATGACCCTGGAGAATGAGCCATTTCACCTTTTGTAAAATGTCTCAGTGAAGGCCTACTTTTTTCATCGTCAAACATAAAACAGCACACAAGTACAGCAAAAAAAGTTTTATTTCGGTAAACACCGAGAACAGGCTGACGGTCTTGACGATGAATTGAGCATGGTCAGCCAGGATCCTAGTTTGTATTTGTCGTGAGTGAGTGTGATGGCGTTGTTGTCACGAACCAAATAAAACATTTCAGTCTCCTTTGTGAAAGTGTGTTTTTCCTCCACGGTGTGGTTCTCTTTCAGTCCTGCAAAATACAAATACTGTGAGCACTGTATTCTATTGATATGCAGTATTACAGTACACAAGGCAAATAGATTTTGTACCTGTTCTCCATCCTGAAGATTCTAATGATGGCAGCAACTGTGAAGCGGCTGAGATTTGGTTGGACCCTCTGGCCAGCCTTCCTCATGCTCAAACCATGGTTGAGCACATGGTCATGGTCCTCCTTCTCCTCCTCCTCCTCCCAGGGGCGTGTCCAGACATTTTTGATAGGGGTGGCACCAGGGGTGGCCCGCCTCTGACTGGGCATATAGCCAATCATATATTGGGGTGGCCAATCAGATTTCAGGGGTGGCCCGTGACACTCTAGGCCACTCCCTGAACACGCCTCCTCCTCCTCCTCCTCCTTCTTCTCTGGTTGTCAATATGTTCCAAGTTCTCCATTGTTCACCAAACAAAACAGAGGCCCAAGGCCCTTTTATGCTGCAGTCCTGATTCCATCCCCTCATCAGCACCACAGTATTTCAACCCCGGTGTTCCAGTCACTCTTAGCCAGTTTAACGCTTCATCCAGAAGTTAATATCGGCTCCTAGTCTATGGTAATATAGCTATTCCATCCTAATATCCTGTTTTCTCTCTGCCTGCTACAGACCACATCCTCCGGTTCACCAGCATGCCTGCCACACCTGCCTGCCATCCACACCTGCCTGCCCCACCGGATCTCCTTCTTTCTCCATCACCTCAGTTTCAATAAACCGGTCAACCATACCTTCAGTGGAGTCGTGTTTTGCAAATAACTGTGTCTTGTAAAATGCAACATGTTAATGAATGGATCAAACACGGGCATCAGGTGTACAAGCACTAAAGTGCATAATTGTAAACATACCAATTAGGTAAGCACTATTAAAAGGCAACAGGTCAGTGTACCTGTCCTCATCAAAAATGGAAAGCAATGTTGCAGGAAGAGGGAGAGGGAAGATGAGAGGGGGAGACCGTGGAGGAAAAGTGTTAGGGAGAGGGAGAGGTAGACCTGGAGGCTGTGGAAAAATAGGGCCAAATTGACAGTATCTAATGAAAATCAAACAACATTGGTTGACCATGTTGTGAACCATGGGGCAACATTGAGAGAGGCTGGACAGAGAGTTCAGCCCAACCTCAGCAGATATACTGTTGCAACAGTAATTTGGACATTTCGACAAGAGCACAGGTGACAACTACTTTTCTCTACAGTACAGTAAAATGTAGCCTACTATATTTACATTTACATTTATTCATTTAGCAGACGCTTTTGTCCAAAGCGACTTCCAAGAGAGAGCTTCACAAAGTGCATAGGTCACTGATAATAACAACAAGATAGCCCCACAGCATTGCGGGTAGTCAAAAACAAGAAGTACATATTGTGGACAACCAAAAAATAGTGCTAAAGGGAAGAAACCATAAGAGCATGTAGTTAAACAAGTTAAAATTACACAACATTGATCTCTAAGTGCAGGTGTACCTGTAGGAAAGCAATAAAAATAGGATTAACTAAAAAAAGAAGAATACAACAGTTTAAATCAGCTACCACTAACCAACAAGAGCAACAGTCTAAGCAAGAGTCATTGTGAACCTTGAGGAAACTAGCGTTGGATTCAGCAAACCATTCCTAAGTACCATTGTACTCCCGGAACATATATGCACTATATGCACTACACCAGTACTTTTTTTGTACCCACTTACTGCAGTCCACGATTGAAACAATTTATTTTATTTAATTTGCTGTATACTTTCATTAATCTCCTCAAATGTATTTGCTGTGTTTACAGTATGTAGCATACTATACATTAGTCAATTTGAAATGTATTCAGATTTTCTACACAGAATGCCACCTTTACATAGACAATGTGGACAAATACAGTAAATATTTTCAGCAGTGTGCAGCACTGGTCTTGTGTGTTGTGTCTATCTGTAATTTTGCTCTATTGCACTCACTGTACTCCACCTAGGTTAGAAAAGGTTATAGGGTTGCAATAGGTTTTATGTGTATTTAGAGATAGTAAAGTGTATTATTTATTGTTATCTGTATATTTAGGATTTTTTGTATTTAGGGTTAGTATAGTGTATTATTTATTGTTATCTGTATATTTAGGAAGTTTTTCTTATTTAAGCTTAGCATAGATGTAAATTATGTTCTGTGTACTTATGTTATGTTAACATAAGTGTCTTAAGAATTTACAGTTCTGTGTACCTGACAATAAAAGACTTGAACTTGAATTTTGTTTGGTCAACATATTCATGTACTTGTACATACTCTACTGTTACAATATCTCTGACAAAATCAAGCAGGTTATATCATTAGAAAATAATAGTTCGTTTAGAAGTGTTTTATATTTTGCACAACAGTGTGTAACTTGTTCAAACAGAGTCCAATTTTATTGACCAGATGTGTGGCATACAGTGACAGAAATAGCTTTTTATACATGATTGTATAGTTTTTAATGAGTGTTTGATTTAGCAAAAGATTAGAGGTGTTCTGCTACTTGTGTGTCTAGTTGTGTGAATCGTGTGTTGTGTTTTGACAAAGTGAGCCCTTTCAAAATTGTGCTTAAGCAATTGGAAAAAACTGTAATAATAATAATTGATTTTATTTGTAACACACTTTACATTTGAAACAAATCTCAAAGTGCTAACTGCAAATGAATTAAGATTTTGTTTAGAGCAGCGGCAAACAAGCCACGCCATTGTCCTCTCTCAAGCGTCCTCCTGCGTCCTCACATCTTCACACACTCTCACCTTCTCACACAGACAACTTCACACACTCTCTTGCACACTCCCACAAACACAGGTCAGCAGTTTTTGGTCCCATAGAATACTCAAAATGGCCTGTTGCAGAACATTCCACACTCTCTCTCACACACTCTATTACACACTGTCACACACACTCTTACTGCATCCTTTGGTCTATGTCTGTAGTCTGTGCTTTCCCCACAGCCCCATCATACCAGACCACTTTCTAAGGCGGTAGTTCTGTGTGCAGACAGCTGAGACACACACACACACAAACCCACTGCTGGGCTGTAGACCTTGGTGAATCCTCTCCTTTAACCACACATACAATAAAACACATTCCTGTGTTCCTAAAAAGACAGTCATTAGTCAGACAGTCAAAAACAGTCATGTCAGACATTAGAAACAGGGCGTCCTGCTGTTTCAAATGTGCTCACTCAGTACAGTTTCTGATTTGACCAGACTCAGTCAGACCAGACTCAGTCAACTAGAACCAATCAAGTCCACCACATCCAATCCAACTTGAACCCATCATTGAAGCCCATCATAACCAGAACCAAACTCATTCCAGGTCAGCTAGAGAGAGATCCACAATCGGGTGGTCTATGACCATCAGAACCCAGCTCAGTCCAGGTCCACCAGAACTAGAACTTGATTCAGTCCAGGTCCCCCTAGCTCATGGGTCTGGGAATCAGGTCCTATGGCTTGCTATTGGCTGTGTAAAGTGTTCATTATAAAGCCCCAAATCACAGAAACAGAGGAATTAATTGTTCATTTTTTAATAAATGTCAGATTCCTTTTCACATCTGTACTGAAGCGTGTAGAGGACAGGCAATGTTGCAGCAAGGCGTCAGTTTTGCGCTGACAGCCCATCCTACTGGCTGGTTCATCCTGACTCCCAGTGTACAGCTGATCTGCATTTCTTGTGTATGTGCCCCCATAGTGCTTGTGGCTGAAGAATCTCTTTGAAATACAATCGTTGATAATCCAGATCAGTTTACTTTAAAGTACAGTGTACTTTCCTGCCGTGCTGAAAATCAAGAGTTGTGAGAGTGGAGAAAGGAAGGGTCTTGTCAGTGTTGAGATAAGCCCACTGTCCTAGCTGAGGGTGCTGCTGAAGGTATCACCCCCCCCCCCCCCCCAAACTGTTGTCTATGCTTTTGCATGCTCTCAGATAAGGTTCCATTCCCTCTCATGTGGATCAAACAGTGAGCAACACAAGTTGAGCCTGTTGGGGTGGACCTAGCCAATGGGACCTAGGATGGGGCTGGCCAGGATAAAGTAGTGCTTGCCAGGGGGGTAGGGCTAGCAGGGGTCGAGTGGGGCAAGCCAGGGTGGAGTAGGGCTGGCCAGGCAGACAGTGGGCTGAGCAGGAAGTCAGACCCTAACAAGACTCAGTCAGGTGCCTTCCTTGTGGTCTGCTGTGCTGCCTTGAGCTAACAGATATCTGGATGTGCTTGTGATAACAGGACAGATCTCTCTCTGTCTCTCCCTCCCTTTCTCTCTCTACCTCCTTCTCTTTTTCTCTCTCCCTCTGCCACTTAGAACAATATTTTATTCTACCTCTGTTGCTCTCAGCTTCTGGGAGGTGTCTGGGAGTCCTCTCCTGTTTGCCTAAAACTCTTCACATGACACGTCAACATTTTATTGGCACAGCGTTGTTCTAAAAAGTGTCTTTGTGGCTGGCTTCTACCACAGTGCTGAATGTAACAGGGATGAGACCTTGGAATGGACTATTCAAGAAGTATGAATGTTCTGGATTCCATAATGAAACCAAAAGAACATAGTCCACAAAGAATACTTTACTTTTCAGTTCACTTCACTTTTCTCCGTTTATACGGCTGGAAAAAAGATGTTTAGATCTCATTTAAGGCCCTCTCCTGAAACAGAGAGGGGAGTACTGGGGTAGGGAGGGGGCTGCTTATGGAGCATCCACTCTAGAAGAAGGTCCCATTGCAGTTCTGACAAATAATTTTCTTGAAGGCCTTCCGGAAGTCCTTGTTGAATATGGTGTAGATGACAGGGTTGAGACAAGAGTTGCAGTAGCCAATCCAGAAGAAGAACTTGAAAAGGGGCTCTGGGAGAGCGCAAGCTTGAGGACACACCGCCTGCAGTGAGTAAGAGAAGAAGAAGGGGAACCAGCACACCACGAACACGCCAATCACCACCGCCAGCACAAACGTGAACCTCTTCTCCCGGTTCACCATGGCCTTACGCCGGGCTGCACTTGGGGTGGTTTCGGGCTTGGACCTTCGCCCCACCACCAGCCTGGACCCTTTGGAGGTCGTAATCATGTCCCGATAGCGCTGCAAGGTGGGGGGGGAGTGGATGCCCCCCCCCATGAGTGACCCCACCCCACTGGCCCCTCGACCCCCTCTCTGCCCAGGCTCCGGGTCACCCTCTGAACTGGAGGTGTCGTTGTTATTGTCAGCCTTCTTGCCCCCTCGACTCTTGCCCTTTTTACCCCCCCTCTCTTTGGGTCTGGTAGGTGTGGAGAGAGGGGGTGTGATGGAGGGAGAAGGGGTGAGAGGGGAGGAAGGAGGGCATATGGTGGTGGGCTTGGGACTTAAAGAAGGAGAAGGTGGGTGGAGGAGATTGTTGGGGGTAGGGGGGGAAGAAGGGGATTCTTTCTCCAGTTTGATGGAAGAGGGAGAAATGGTGACTGCCAGAGTGGGAGGTCTGGTATTGGAGGTTTTCTGCTGTGTCGAAGGTGTGCTGTCTCCCGCCTTCACCCCATTGGCATGCACCTGGCAGAGAGTCTGGCTGGGTGTGGCAAGGCCATCCTTCCGGGGCTCGCCTGGTGGGCAGCGCGTCCTCTGCTTGGCGATCTGGTAGATCCTCATATACACCAGGATCATGATGAGGCAAGGCGCGAAGAATGAGCCGATAGTGGAGTACAGGATGTACCAGCGCTCGTCGTTCAGCTGGCACTGGGGTCCTTTCTCGCTGCCCTCAGCCCCTCCCTCACTCTTGTTGAGAGACAGGAGAGGAGGGAAGGAGATGATGGACGAGATCAGCCACACCACCACAATGGCCGCCTTGATGCGCGTGGGTGTGCGCTGACGGCCATAGGTGACACGGGAGATGGACAGATAGCGGTCCAGAGAGATGGCACACAGGTGGACAATGGAAGAGGTGCAGAAGAGAACGTCCAGTGCCAGGTAGATCTCACACCACAGAGACTTGAAGTACCAATAGCCCAGCAGCTCATTGGCCAGAGAGAATGGGATGATGAGGGTGGCTACGAGGATGTCCGCCGCAGCTAGAGACACTAGGAACAGGTTCTGTGGCCCTCGGAGAGACCGGCTGGTCAGCACCGCCATGATGACTAGGATATTGCCCACTATAGTGAAGATGACCATGAGAGTGATAGCTGTGGCAAAGGCCGCTGTGGCCTCGTGGGAGTAAGGCGTCAGCTTGAGGCTCTGGTTGCAAGGCAGAGACCCGCCTGCGTGAGTGCTGCTGTTCCATCCGTCCAGTCCGATGGAACAACTGCCGTCCACAGGCAACGACATAACTGCTCTCCCCTTCAGTTGGCTTTCAGACGAAAGAAGGAACTCACCACAAATAAGTCAGTTTGGTTGCCTTCTTTAAATGTTATTGGAAACAATTCCCCCAAAAATCCTTGCCGGTCATCATTTTAAAACATTTCATTGAAAAGATTGGTTGTTAATGAAATACAGTTCTGTCCATTCTTGAACATCTAATTCTATTATCTCAGTTCACCATCTCTCTTTTTGGATGTTCCTGCTCACTAGACACAAAAAACTCTAATCTAATTTAAGATTAATACATGGCAACACAGGCGAGATTGAGGCAAACTAACGAGCAGTCTGCCCGTGTTAGGTGGGAAAATGTGTGCGCCTTCTGTGCGTCCTGGGCCGGGAGTGCGCCTTACTTTTATATTTCCGAAAGAGCTCCTGGTGCACAACAACACTCTTTTCATTTACTTATAAATAAATAGCCTATTTAAAGTGATTTGTTTACATAATGGTCTTGCTATCTTGCTCCCAAAAGTTCCATCTGTGCAGACCAATGAACACACAGCCACTGTACTTCACCAACGCAATAGTTGGCTAAAAGATCAGAGATTTATAAAATGTTCTTATCTTGTCCTTGGAGAAGTTGCATGAGCCGTCCAACGATGTGTGGTTCAAATGTATACTTATTTGTTTGTTTGTTGTTTTTAACTGCTGCAAACGTTGCTCCCTGAAGTCAGGAGGCAGGACACAGGACTACTGCCACAGGCAGCTCTTTTAAAGGCTACTCGAGCGAATACCAGGATCCTTGGTTAGTCCAGTTGACGGTTTTACAGATGTAAGAGTCGGAGGAGTCTGAGTTCAGTTCTTCATGTGTAGTCATGTTGGAGCTCGAGGACCCTCGATCAGTCTTTCCCACTCTCGCCAATTCTACTCTAGCGCTACGTTAAAGTAGTATCTCTTAAAGTTCAATGCATAACCACCGCACATCTTGTGCATGTAGGTGGGACCCGTTGCACCGCACGCATCTCCAAGAGTGAGCCGGACTGCAAGCATCACCCTAATAACCTAAGCGCTTTTTCTCTCCTCTTCTCCTTTGCGCCTAGTGATGTCAGTGTGGGCGTCATGGGATCCTGAACATCTCTCTCTCTAGCTCGCTCTATCTCTCTCTCTCTTTCTGTCCTATCTGTGTTGTCATTTCATCTCTCTTTAATGTGAAGCCTGCCGTATGTTTCATGGTAAGTATATACCTTGTTATTGTCAATAAACTCCGGTAATAGAGGACAGGGATTGAAACACGTTTATCCTGGAGAGTAGAGACCGGAAAGGAGGAGAGGGGGGGAAGAGAGGAAAGAAAGATATGGGCAGAGGAGGTATAAGAGGGGAGGATGAGGGGAAAGGAGAGGGGGGAGGATAGGATAGGAGATGAGAAGTGAGGAGAGTGAGGGAGGAGAAGGGATTGTCATCTTCCTCATCTTTAACCATTGTGTGTGTTATTTAACTTTCCAAATCTATAATTTCAGTGTCAGAAACCTCTTACTCTCCCACCTTTAGAATAATCTATCTATCAATTCACTCTAGACTTTAGATCATGTTGGGTTACAGTAAATCATGTTGGACGAGGGTTAGATCATGTTTATTTAGGGTTAGATCATGTTTGGTTATAGTTCGATCATGTTGAGTTAGGGTTAGATGGTGTTCAATTAGGGTTTGGATTGAATCCTGTTGGGTTAGGGTTAATCCATGTTGGATTAGTGTTAAATTAGATCATGTTGGTTGTATCATGTTGGTTTAAGGTTAGGAACTAGTAATTTTGGGTTAGAGTTCAATTATTTGTTGTTACGGCTCGATCATGTTAGGCTAAGGTTAGTTATGTAACACATTTAGATTCCATATGATCTGCTGCTTTAATGACAAATTCTGCCCCCTTGTGGAAAGCACATTTTATTCATCAAATTTTTGTAGAAATGGGTTTTGCTGAGGGGTAGGACATTTGACTGCAGATCGAAAGGTTGCAGGTTCAAATACTCAATGATGTTGCTTTGAATGAAAATGTGCTAAATTATTACAATTAATACATTTTAATTCCAGAATGAGAAAGTAATTGTGTGTCAGCGTGTGTGGTTGTGTGCATGTGTATGCTTGTATAGTGTGTGAGAGGTGCTGGTATTTTGTTCCTGAAATAGGTCAAGGTCAATTATATGTTATTTACAGATTATAAAAGTACAGATTGTAATCAAATGATTTGTCAGACATTTAAATATATTAGCACAACAAATATTTGGAGAAGATATGCTTGATTGAATGTTGGTAAGCCTGAAATCAACTAGCAGAAAAAATCCCCTTGAAAGATTAAATTTGTTCACACTTCTCACAGGCAGGAATAAATGGAAACAATGGCTGATGAAAGTACTTTTCAGCTACTGAATAGCATTTTCAATGCATTTGCATTGTTTTGTATTTAACTAATGGCCAAATGGTTTCTCATTACTTTGACTGATCTAACATGTTTCTATCGGTGGTTTATACATGGTAAATGTGTTTTGGTATAGATTTTGTGTGTTCCTAGTCAGTAATATCATCAGAATCAGAATCGTGTTTAATCGTGAAGTAAGTGGTCACAAACAAGTAATTTACTTTGGTGGGCAGGTACATACAGTGATTTTTTTTTCTTCAAATGCTTACACACAAATTCCTTACTTTTCACACAATTTCTTAAACCTGACATTCCAACACCAGAACCAAACCTCAAATCTGCAAAACCATACGCACATTTTTGGCCTTCAATATTTCAATTTCAATAAACACTTTTTGCAAAACACAAGACACAATTCTCCATGTAACACACAAAATTCTAACAGGAAACATCTTGATATCCTTTTTCAAAATCAATCTCCAATCGAAATGCCACACTAATTCATCAGTGCCTCACACTAACCTCCTTAGCAGGTACACTCCATCACCCAGACTTTCCAAAATGAGAATAGGTAAGAAATCTACTCTCACTAGAAAATTGCAGCACTACATATCAATACAGTATTCAATGAGTGCAGTAGTACAGTATTTCCTGTGGACTGTAGGACTATAAAAATACCTGGCAGAGCCAGAGGAGTGAGAGTAAGAGGTGGAGGACGGGGAGGAAGAGGACGGCCAAGGTCCGTAATCTCTGATGAGATCCGAGCCACTTTGGTTGACCATGTGGTCAACCATGGTTTAACAAATAGGGAGACTGGGCAAAGAGCACAGCCAAATTTGAGCAAGCACACTGTAGCATCCATCATCTGGACTTTCCAAAATGAGAATAGATAAGAAATATACTCTCACTACAAAATTGCAGTAGGCCTACTGCATATCAATACAGTACTCAATGAGTACAGTAGTACAGTATTGCCTGTGGACTGTTCTGCAGGACTGTAAAAATAAAGTGTGTTTCAAGTATTTGAGAAATGTATTTCTACACAGTATTTACAGTATTTTACTATTTGTTTGGCGGAACTGAAAGATTACCAACACAAGGTGGTCAGGAACGTCTTCTGTCTCCTGAACAGGAAACTGAAATCATGAACATGGTCCTAGAAAATAACGCCATAACATTACGGCAAATACAAAGAAAAATAATGATAGTTTTTCACAATTGCTCAAACACTAAACCCCATTCTCTGAATCAAATGTTCACTGAACTAAACCAATTTGTCAAATCAGACACTCTTAGCAAAACTCTAAACAAATTCTCATTCACTAAACACATCTTGCACTGTGATGCATTTGTGCTGCAAAATGGTAAGGGGGCAAACAGTAAACACAACTACAACACAGTTGACATCTGTAAAACACAATGACTCAAAATTGTTCACACTTGTTTCTAATGGCATTTTTTTCTGTTACGTAATGTTTACCTTCCACCATACAGCCTTTTTGTCAACTCAATTGAAGAGTTTTTCTCTGTGTGGCGGTGAAAGGTTTTCTTTGTTCTTTGTTGACAGTACTACTGTAGTTGTGATGGTTACTGTAATATTTTCAAACCAAATCAAATGCACAGTATTTGAATAGCCCTTTTTACAAGAAATGTCACAGAGGGCTTCACATACGCGGATAGAACTGCCACCCAGCCAACCTCAACCCTCAAGGAAGGCAGGGAAAAACTCTTGGAAAACTAACTAGAGGAAAAATCCCACAGAGATTACGGCCGAATCCCAATACTCCCCCTTCCCCCTTCCCCTTAATTTACCCCTAGCCCTCGGCCCTCGAAAATAAGGGGTAAGGGCTACATAGCCCTAGGAAATGGGACGCCACTTGGTTACAGGTACGTCATCTAGCACGTATCGATATCTCCAAAGCAAGTAGTGTTATGCACTGATATTAACCCTTACGGAAGGAAAATATATTGCAGTATATTGGAAAATATCATGTGATATATTAGGCAATATATGTCCATATATGGGATGTAATATTTATATTGTACGGAAATACATGGGATAATATATTGATGATAAATATATTACTAATACATTATAAACTAATATATATTCATGTAATATATTGTAATATATTGCAGAATACAGCAATGATTGCCGTTTTCCATATTTTGCATCATATTCAACATGAATATATAATATATGTGTTTATATGTCCCAAAATATATGCAATTTTATATCTATAAATACCACCATAATGTATTCCGATTTATATGGGAAAATGTATTGGTAATATATGTAAAGATATAGTGTCACATGTATGTTTAATTTATGGTAGAATACATTTGAATTATATGTTAAAAATATAGCTGCAAGCAGCAATGGCGAATTCCTCCTTCAAAATGGCAAAATATTGTAAAATCGACATAATAGATAGTTACACCGGGATTACCCAGAAAACCAAAAACTGTTTTGTAAAAAAAAATATGCCTATGTCTGGAGTTGAACCTGGAACCCTTAGTTTACCAGCACAACCTCTCATCCAATTGAGACATTCCAAGATCTAGACTTTGTAGTGTTCAGTTACTGAATAATAAAATAAGACGTTTCTCCTATGGCAATCGTAGTCACATTTGGTCCAAGCTCAAACAGCGCAAATTCAGTCATATTTTCACATATTAAGGTGAAACATTGCAGGGTACTTACATTTACATTTAAGCATTCAGCAGACGCTTTTATCCAAAGCGACTTCCAAGAGAGAGCTTTACAAAAGAGCATAGGTCACTGATCATAACAACGAGGTAGTCTCAAACATTGCAAGCTGCCAAAACATGAAGCATACATTGTGAAAAAACTAAACTACTTCAGGCGGAAGTCACCTTCAAGCCTATTCCTGACGGGGTAATCCTAATTATATGGAAAGATATACATGAAATAAATGTACAGATATGTGTTCAATATATTGTGGAATATATTTTAAATATAGGTAGAATTATATGGAAAACTATTTGAAATATATAATGACAATGATCGCTTCCAGCAAACTTCTTTTGAATTAGCCATTTCCCCCCAAATAAATGTCAATCTTACGGTATTTACGTTTTTGGGGTCACATTTTCAGTTAGCAGGTGGTACTGTTTGAATCGGGATTCCATTCGCAATACTGCCGTTGACAACCTTCTTAGAATACCTTCTAGATGGCTGAGCGGTTAGGGAATCAGCCTATTAATCAGAAGGTTGCCGGTTCGATTCCCGGAACCGCAAAAAATGAAGCTGTGTCCTTGGGCAAGGCAATTCACCCTACTTGCCTTGGGGTATGTCCCTGTACTTACTGTAACTTACCTGTAAGTCACTCTGGATAAGATCGTCTGCTAAAGGACTAAATGTAAATATCACCATATGTCTGTACATTGTATGGGCATATTTTGGGATATATAACCACATATATTATATATTAATGTTCCATATATTGCAATATATGGAAAACGGCAATCATTGCTGTATTCTGCAATATATTGCAATATATTACATGAATATATATTATAGTTTATAATATATTAGTAATATATTTATCATCAATACATTATCTCATGTATTTCCATGCATTATATATTGGTCAATGTAATGGAAAATAATATATTACAATATATAAAAATGTATTTCAAATCATATATTGGTAAATATATTTTCGTTCTGTAAGGGAAACGAAATTCGCTGCTAATGGAGTTTACTGTAGACATGCTAGTCAAAGAAATGCGGGACTGTTGTGCAATTCAGAACTGTGACATTAGCGTACCAAACTAGCGATTTTTAGAATTGGAAACTGTCCTAATTTTTTTATCAATTAATTAAGCCGAAAATATTACATTTATCGGACTCTCTGGATGATTTGGTCGCCATTGTTGCCGGTCGCGCAGTTTTCACATAGCCTTAGGTTTCAAGTAAGCTCCCGATCTTACTTGGCTTTAAGGGGTGTATACCCCTTAGTCTTAGCCCTTCCCCTAGGTTCAAAAGAGTATTGGGACACCACTAGCTCTCACGGGAACGCGCAAAACTAAGGGGAAGGGGTAAGGGAAGGGGTAGTATTGGGATTCGGCCTTACCCTCATGGGCCTTCTACCAGATCATCCAGGCCAAGCAGAATTTTTTTCTTTTGGGGAATATGCCCAATATTATTGGAGCAATCAACTGCACCCATGTGCACATACAAGCACCTCATGAGAATGAGTGGGAGTTTGTAAACCGAAAGGGGAGACAAAGCATCAATGTTCAACTTGGCAACTGGGCAATGCTGAGCTCCTCATCACAAACTGCATTGTGAAATGGCCTGGGTCTGTCCATGATGCGCGCATCCTGAGGGAGAGCGCTCTATATAGAGAGCTCCAAACCAACCGACCAAATGGTATCATATTGGGGGCTGATGACCCCTTTTCTGGCTGCACACATGCCTGAGCAGGCACGCTTCAACACTGCTCATTGCAAAACAACATGCACCATTGAGCGTTCTGAAGAGGCGCTTTGCATGCCTTAGCTACTTGAGAGTGGAACCACAGAAAGCATGCAACATAATACTTGCTTGCATTGTATTACACAACATCGCGACCAGGTGCAGTCCCTCTCTGTGATGACGTCCCTGATGCACCTGAGCCCATTGGAGACACTATTTTTGATAAGTCCATGACTGATGATTGTGTTAGTGTGGTTAATGTTTGATAAACAAAGACAGAATTTATTATTTGAGTTCAATATTGACAGCTGTTTGGGGGATTATTTTATGGGGCCAAAATACTTTTTATTTATAATTTACTCAAAAAACCCCTTTACTCAAAAAACCCTCCCTTAACCCTGCCGTCCTCCAGAATTACAGACCGGTATCATTGTTACCCTTCTTCTCTAAAACAATTGAACGTGCTGTATCTAACCAACTGTCTAACTTCCTTTCTCAGAACAACCTGCTCGACCCCAACCAATCGGGCTTCAAGACCGGCCACTCCACAGAGACTGCCCTCCTTTCAGTCACCACTGCCCTCCAGTCTGCCAGAGCGGCTTCCAGGTCATCCGTCATCATTCTGCTGGACCTTTCTGCGGCGTTTGATACGGTTAACCACCAGATCCTGCTCTCCAGACTTTCTGAGATGGGCATCACTGGCACTGCACTCCAGTGGATCTCATCCTACCTGTCGGGAAGATCCTACCAGGTTTCCTGGGGAGGCAAACTGTCAGGCCCTCGCCAGCTCTCCACTGGTGTCCCACAGGACTCCGTCCTTGGTCCCCTCCTCTTCTCTCTGTACACCACCTCACTTGGACCAATCATCACCCCCCATGGCTTCTCCTACCACTGCTACGCTGACGACATGCAGCTGTACCTGTCGTTCCCTCCGACCGATCCGGGGATCTCAGCTAGGATTGAGGCCTGCCTTGCAGACATCTCCGCCTGGATGACTGAGCACCACCTCCAGCTGAACCTTGCCAAAACGGAACTTCTCATCATCCCGGCCACACCCTCCATCTCCCATGACCTCTCAATCACCCTGGGATCTGCGACGGTGACCCCCTCATCCTCTGCCAGGAACCTTGGGGTTACCATGGATGACAAGCTCTCCCTCACGGCCCACATTGCTGCGGTCTCCCGGTCGTGTAGATTCACCCTCTACAACATCCGGAAGATCAGGAGATACCTGTCTGAGCACTCCACCCAGCTGCTTGTCCAAGCACTTGTCCTCTCCAAGTTGGACTACTGCAACTCGCTGCTCGCCGGTCTCCCATCATGCGCAACCCGCCCTCTTCAGAGGATTCAGAACACAGCGGCCCGTCTGGTCTACAATCTACCCAGACGCTCCCACGTTACCCCGCTCCTCATCTCCCTCCACTGGCTACCCATAACGGCCCGCATCAGATTCAAGACCCTGGTACTGACCTTCCGAGCAGTGAGCGGGACTGCGCCCGACTACATCAAGTCTCTCCTGCAGCCTTACACCCCCACCCGCCACCTACGGTCTTCTTCAGACAACCGCCTGGTGGTCCCACCTCTCAAGACCGCCCGGTCCCAGCACAAGCTCTTCTCCTGCCTGGCACCCCAGTGGTGGAATCAACTCCCCACCTCCATCAGAGACACGGACTGTCTCTCCACCTTCAAGAGAAGGCTCAAGACGCACTTGTTCCGGGAGTACAATGGTACTTAGGAATGGTTTGCTGAACCCAATGCTAGTTTCCTCAAGGATCACAATGACTCTTGCTTAGACTGTTGCTCTTGTTGGTTAGTGGTAGCTGATTTAAACTGTTGTATTCTATTTTAGTTAATCCTATTTTTATTGCTTTCCTACAGGTACACTTGCACTTAGAGATTAATGTTGTGTAATTTTAAATTGTTTAACTACATGCTCTTATGGTTTCTTCCCTTTAGCACTATTTTTTGGTTGTTCGCAATGTACTTCTTGTTTTTGACTACCCGCAATGCTGTGGGGCTATCTTGTTGTTATTATCAGTGACCTATGCACTTTGTAAAGCTCTCTCTTGGAAGTCGCTTTGGATAAAAGCGTCTGCTAAATGAATAAATGTAAATGTAATGTAAATGTAATTTGCTGTAATGAAAGCCTACATAGCCTACCTACTTTATGTACTTCCTGTTGAACAATTCAAGTGAAATTGATAAATAAATATAAATACTGTAAAATGCATGATATAAATGTTGTATTATTTAACTAAGCAAGTTGAGTTACCTGATATCCTCCATGAATCCACCCTCCTGCTGGGATCAGTTTAATCCTGATTTTGGGGATCAAAATGATCCCAATCCTTCCAAAAAGTTTTGGAAAACCCAAACTCAAGGTTTGATCTGGATCAACAACAAGATTAGAATATAGCTGCAAGCAGCGATGCAGGTTCCTCCGCAAAACGCCATAATATCATAAACATGTACACTGCAGAAGATCGAGGCTTGGACAACAAGAGAGCAAAACGACTTCATGTTTGGCCAAAAACAATTCCAGACTCTCAGTCAATGCGAAACAAACTAAAGTCATGTGAGCAACTGGGCTAGTGCAGCGTTCATATTCAGTTCCTTGCAAGAAAAGCCTGTGAGGTTTATCAGCCGACTCTCTGGTCCAATTAAACTACACAACATGCACAATCAGGGTGACCAACAAGATTATATTAACTAACCAACAATAACATTACAAACATCTAACTGAACGAACACAACAACTGAAATCCCTCGCAAGGCTGTTGTAACCAAACTATTTTCCACAAGTCTTTGCGTTATTGGACATGCCGCACTGCATGCTGGGTACCCAAGGGTGCTGACGCTGATTATCTAGCAGTGCTCCGACTGCGTGATAAGAGTATTAGTTTTTTGTCAGCTTTGGGACAAAGGTTAAGAAACGGTTGACATTTCAAGGTTAAATTGCATGAAATTGTGCATGGTATTTCAGAATGATGTCTGCCTGTTTAACTAAACAAGTAATCAAAATCATGACAGGCCAAAAGACTGTACCTGGATTCAAACCTGTGACCTTATGCTTTGCAGTACAACGTTTCAACCCATTGAGCTACCCGCAAGGCTGAGAAATTCTGGTCAGTTTCTGTAAAAAAAAGCATGGCTGTAGCATGGCTTGTTCTGTAGCATGGCTTGTTCGATTCGGCCAAAGCTTAAACAGCTCAAATTCAATGATCTTTTGACATATCAAGGTGAAATTGCGCATGGTATTTCAAAACGATGTCATCCTGTTTAACTAAACATATATTCAAATTTAAGACAGACTCAGTGTGGCTGGATTTGAACCTACGACCTTATACTTTGCAGGTCACTGTTCCAGCTCGTTGAGCTATTCTCAGTGTTGAGTATTGTCATGTTCAGTTCCTGTATAAAAAAAAGCTTTTTCTCCAATGGTGAGCATTGTCAGATTTGGTCCAAGTTCAAACAGCTGTAATTCAGTCATATTTTGACATATCAAGGTGAAATTGTTATGGTTCTTCAGAGGCATGTCACCTTAAAGTCTATTAGGTTTGAAAACCCATCATTCAAAATGACATTTGATTTAGTGACACAAACATATTGAGGCAATGTGGACATTTATATAAATACACCCCTTTCAGCCATTTTGTATTTTATTCAATTGCTATAAGTAACGTTTTTAAATATGTCAATGATACATATCTGTACAAAATCTCAAGTTAATTTGACCTTTGGTTCAAGAGAAGAGGTATTTTGAAGGTTCTCCCAAATTATCATTGTACAGGAAAATAGATCAGGCGGACCTTATGGTTCCTTGAGGCTTTTTTGGTAGCCATGAGAAATAAGACATGCACACCAGGTTTCAGAAGAATTGGAGCAATGGAGCGGAAATGCTATCACTTTGAAAATTGGACTTTTGGGCGTTTCCTGTGGCGCCCCCTATGGTCTGATGTGGGCCAGTCTGTGTTTGGGCCGTAGTTGTGGCATGTTGTATCAATATGCCAAATTTCAAAACCTTTTACCAATGTGTTCATGAGATAAATTACTAGAATAATAATAATAATAATAATACTGACGGAGGAACCCTAATTACGTGATCCAATCCAATTTGAATCCTTTTTTTCTTTTGAAATACCCATTTTCAAGATTTGATCCAATCCAATAGCCGTTATCCGATCAGATTACTTTTGAAAAACTGGCCCCTGGTGAAATGGCAGCAGTAACCCGAGCAAGACGAAGACATAGACAAAGGATTTTTGCTACAAGAATCACACTTTTTGAGTTGAGTGAACACAAAATCATTACGCGTTACAGATTAACCAGCCATGCAATATTACAGTTACTGGAATTAGTAATTTCGGTCCAGATTGCATTTTTTTGTGTCGGTGTGGAATTCAGGCCTTGTATAATATTTAAATTGGTTGTTACTTCAAGAACAAGCACATCAATTTTGTTATCACAAAATCTTTTTTTTTGTTGTTTTGATTTTGGTGGCTGATCCATGATAGAAAGAGAGAAGGGGGGTATTCCAGGTAGCGGGTTTAACAAACTCCGAGATTAACCCTGAACTCTGAGTTGAGTTACTCTAACATGGGAAACTCTGAAAATTCGGTTCCAGAAAAGCTGATATGAATTTGTTAACTCAACTCGGAGTTCGTCAACTCAGAGTTAAGCGCGGGCATGAGAACTATTAAAAGACAACATCAATGGAGCTCCCGATTCTAGGATCCACCATGGCACACAGCGAAAAAAAACGTTGCATACTCCACCAAACTTCAGATACAAGTTTTATTTTGTGTTTATGGTCGAGCACATATTCCAGGAAAAAAGCAACACGGCTGTAGCAGCGTATACAAGTGGCGTGGGAGACAATTGCTGCCGAGTCAATGCATACATTTGAAGGCAATAGCCAGTCCATAAATTGAAAATTTAACCCCACTGTTTGTTAATATTACAGGAGAAAAAGTTTTATTAAATGTAAAAACATACTACAAACAGGTAACGCATATTTTGCTTAGGCTATACGCTTGTGATTGTATAGCTTCGACATCACCTTAGTTTTAATCATATTCAACTAAGTAAATATCAATTGGTGCCTATTTCAATTTGTAGTTGCAGTTTCCCCCAACAGAATGTTTTTCATCAAAAGATGATGATGATGATTAAGATGACGAAGAGACATTGACTGCTGCCGCAGAAATGGATGCAGAGAATTATGTATGTACATTTACATTTATTCATTTATCAGACGCTTTTTTTGTAGCTACTGGTAGTTCTCTGAACATCTACTTTTATTTACAGGCTTGTACGGAATTGTCACACTGACATTGTGAGAATAATTAATATTTAAAAAATGATTTGCACATTCTGATCCTCTTGAACAGAGCATGGATGCTGTATACAGTGAGATGTCCATTTAATGGCAGGTGAATTTTGCATGTGTAACTGTGAAATGTAGCTAATGTAATCTCATGATTACCCAGTTACAAGTAAATGAGTGGTACAAATTGCACCTCGTGAAGAAAGTGCCAAAAACTAACCAAGGTGTAGGCCTATAGAAGAATAAAGGCTAATCTCCAAAAAGATTTACTGGAACACCAGTTATGCATGGTCACAGATGATGTTAATTGTAGGAACAATAACCTACATTAATATTAATTGTTGAATTTGCTGAATTTCTATTTTGACCAAGAGATGTTGTACATAGGGCAGAAGAATAAAGGCTGATCTTGTAAGGCTATCCACCTGCCCCCACCTCTCATATTGTAAAATATGGAGTTACTGGATGGAGTCTCAACTTGATGGCTCTCACATCTTTGTAACTTACTGTAGCATTGCTAGACATGTTGATAAGTAAGGGTCAAGATTCTGGTGTGATTGTAGTTGTTCTTGGGTATAAAAGGAATTGTGAAGCATTGTTCTGTGGATTCTTGATCTCCTGAGACCTTCTCCTCAGCTCTGGCTTGTCCTAGGCCTACTCCTTCTTCCTCACCTCATGCTTTCTATCTCTGGTTTACAATAATCATGGTAGAGTAGGCATAAGAGTTAACTTAATTGATTGCATTCGTTTGCAATATGATAAAATTATATTTTTATCAAATTATATTATTTAACCTTAATTTGACCATTCTTGCTCTGATTTAACCCAAAGAGTCAAATAACTGCAATTCCATTGGTATTGGCATTATTTGGTTAATGTTAATACACTGTTCAGTTTCCCATCTCCCTTCAAACCATAGGGGAATTAGGTTCGGTTGTTTGGCCAATACATTGACCCCCAACAATGTTCAAATAGATTTGCTGAAATAACAGTTACAGGACGGTAGCCTACATCATGTAAATTGTAGGAATCATATGAATCATGTAAATTGTAGGAACAATAGCCGATAGAAATAGGCTACTCATTGTTAGATTTCTTTCATGCAATAAAGAAGACCAAATATCATTTCAATTCTTTGTCTTTATTTCAGTGCCAAAAGGCATTTGGTCAATTCTGAGTGCAAATCCACGGCGAGTAACAACATCGATGAAGACCCAAGGGCTGAGAATGTTGCTAAAATAAATTACAGATTGTGACAGGAATACAGTAACGTTAACTTAGGTATTCATCAGGGAATTAAAGTACATCAAACCGCAGTCTTAAAATCGTCTCCTGGCATATAACTAAGCGAATTAAAATTTGTTCAAGATCGCTCGGCTGAACCAGGAAATGATATGCCGTGTCTGCCAACACTATCAGGCTAAGAAAGTGGGAGGGGATCGGTAGAAACGCAGAGTTTGGCATGGAAAACCTGCTAGCGAGCAGGTTAGTTTCAAGGAGTAAGTTACCATGGAAACTTACCAAAAGGTTTCGTTACCTCTCTTTCTGGAACGTGGAACTCGGAGTATGCCTCTTTTCAGGGTTAAACAACTCAAAGTTTTCATTAAACCCCCTACTTGGAATACCCCCCAGGGCAATAGGGGAGACAGTAGGAATAGGGACTGTTGTAGAAAAAACATCACATTGCTGTAATTATGACGATGGAGAAATGGTTATGGATATGATTGAGGATGAACCTCTTAATCACCTTTATTACTTGTATATGCTATATTACTGAAAACCAGATGCAAAGCTGTTGACTGATTACCACTAAAACTAAAACATAGAAGAAATAGAGGCCAAATGTGGAAGACCAGAAAGATAGAGTTTGAGTGCAAGAGAGAGAAGTGTGTGTGTAGGCCTCTCCCATGAAGGACTACAAAGCCCAGATATTGAGAACTACAAGCGCCGGACATCAGGGTACAGATTTATGTCCTTAAACTCAGTATAACCTGTGCAGCTGGGCCGCAAGGCCTCACGTGGGCACTGGAAGGGGGAAAGTTAGGAAAAGTCCAGGCTAGGGCTGGGCGATATGGGTAAAAGATTATCGATATAGATATTTATATTTCCATTCGATAACGGTTAGTCTTCCGTTCCAGACCGCTTCTCGGAAGTACTGTACAAATCGTCCAGCCACCAGTTAGTGCCGTATTGGTAGCCAGTTCGCTAAAAAAATCTAGCTAGTCTAGTCAGCTTTGTTATCTTTGCGCTGTTGGTCAGCTAGAATACAAAGTGATACTTCACAGTCAAGTAGCTACGTGAAATGTTCGGTATACATACACATTACAACTGATCAGAGGGGTTTATAAAGATGCCTTTTATGCCTTTTCCATTCATACGTCTCTCAGCTTGCTTTTAAATAACAGAAAACACTAATATATGGAGTTGATACATTTAGATGCTTTTATGAATCAATATGTCCTACAACTTGCGATCCACTTTTAGGTCGCCACTTGAGAAACACGGTCCTACACATAATAAGACCAATGCAATATTAGACGTCCCATAGCCTACACGTGACCCTTTCAATATAGCAAAGATGGGTGTTCATTTTTTAATCCTTCATGTATTGTGTAAAATGACATTAAATGCAATGTGTTTCTAACCAGGTGCAACAGGTGCCCTTGATAGGACTAAGTTGTTGAAGAAGCAGATGCTGTCTTCCTCTTGTTGGCAGGGGCGGTCCTAGCACATTTGGCGCTCTAGGCGAGCTTCACTCGTGCCCATCCCCCCCTAAAAAAAAAAGTTAAAAAAGTTTAACGTTTAAAACGATTTTGCACGAAAACGGACTTGCAACTTTCAAACGCTATTTTGCCCTGCAAGACTGCATGTCTTTCAAATAAACACAACAACGATCACAACGATGAACAAACATTAAATAAAGAACAAAATCCCTGAGAAAATGTCAAGTCTGTGCTGAACTACGCTCAGGCTACGCCCCCCTGTTCAACGGTGCACACACAGTGCACGGTCACATTCACCACCTCATCGCCTGCAAATAATGTTTTTTGTCTTCTGTTCTGTTGATGGCTGGCAAACAACAATATTAGAAGTTCTGGGTCACTTGTGGCACATATTCACTCATTTTAAGCAATCAATCTACCTGAACAAAATTAGACGAAACGGAATTCACCAAAATGTCATGACACATCGAAAATGACGCAAATTGCGGTACAGCTGAACTTGCCATTCAGTCGAAACTGATGTTTTGACTGAATGGCAATAACAAGGAACGTCAGAAGTCACTGGCTAGCTAGCGTTAACTAACTATCTAGCAAGATTACATACAATCCATTCGCTAAAGTTGACAATACAACACTTGGAATTTTACCAGTATTCCTCACTTGTTGACAAATTGCCATGTTTGTCTTCCTTAATGCCTAATGCAACTACAAATATCTTACTCGTTGCATAGCACACCCATTAGGCATTAAGGAAGACAAACACAGCAATTATTGGGTGTGCTATGCAACGAGTAAGATATAGTGTTGTTGCACTGGCTATTGGCTTTATATGTGCGCCCCTATTTTAATCATGTTTTTTTTGTATAACGTATAATAAATGGACATATCATTTTTGATATAGGCTACCCGCCTCTGTAAAATCCTTAAAGAACTAGGCTATGTGACAGGGAGTAGGAAAACGTTCAATGATAAGGTATATCTTTTCTTCTTAACTCCACTAAAGTGCCCGGGGCAATTCACGCATTCATGAACGTTTTCTTATCTGGAATTCATTATAGGCTAAAACCAGAATTTAAGGATTTATCTTTCGCCTTTGCACATTTATCTTATTCTTCCTTACGTTTCTTCTGAAATTTCGCCCCGGATAGCTTTTGCCTCTTCATTATTTTGTTCTTGAACCCGCACACTCTAACCAAACGCCTCACTGTGCTAGCATGTTCTAGCACAGCACCAATGAGGTACGTACCCATCCCTTTTTTAAGGGGTACGTATACCTGGCTCATTTTACCCTAATGTTAGATTTATTTTTTAAATGTCAAAATATTGGTTGGAAATATAGAAGGGGCGCAAAAAAAAACTGACCGGGCGCATTTTTTGATGGGCGCATTTTTTAGGGTCCCCCGCTGAGTGGCACCCTAGGCGACCATACCGCCTGTAGGAAAGACCGCCCCTGCTTGTTGGGCAACCAACAAGTTGTATATATCTGATTAGAATTTACTCCTGAGCGCTGCATCTTCATGAGCTTCAATTGGCCTCCTTTCTTCCAACCAATAACACCACTCCTCGATTTGAGTGATAGATGTCATTTAAAAATATATATTATCAAGGGAACATAATGGTCTTAGAACTGCAGTCATACACCTAAATGTTTTTGAAATATGTGTGTGTGCCTGTGTGTGAGACCTCTGCTATGTCTACCCATGGCTACCCATCAACGCCCGTATCAGATTCAAGACCCTGGTACTGACCTTCCGAGCAGTGAACGGGACTGCACCCGACTACATCAAGTCTCTCCTGCAACCTTACATCCCCACCCGACACGTACGGTCTTCTTCAGACAACCGCCTGGTGGTCCCACCGTTCAAGACTGAAACAAGCTATTGTAACAACATTGTCACCGGCAGTATTTCAGATGGAATCGCAATTCAAAAAGTACAGTACCATCTGTTAACTGAAAATATGCCCCCAAAAACGTAAATAAGCTTGACAATTATTTAGGGGGAAATGGCTAAATCAAAAAAGGTTTACTGGAGGTGATCATTGTCAGTAACAATGCCAAATCTGGTCTCAGTCTAGAGCCCTGCGTGGAGAAGCTGACCCCGGTAAATTGTGCTACGAGCAAGCTAGCCTAGCTGCTGTTGCTAGCCAAACTTCACTGAGCAGCACTTGTGCTAGCTGCCGCATCATTGGATACCAGTGGAGAAAAATGACGTTTCCTTCTGTAGTTTCAGTTTGGCAATTAGTTGTTTACTCTCCTCTTTTGTCTTTCTCTTTTGTGCTCCGCTCGGGGAGTTTCGTTACATTTAGCAAATTGGTTTTTGCATTCACTTCACTCTTCTACTGTCTCACATGAACCAACTGATATGACGTGCTTTGCTGCGCAGTTGCTGCAATCGATGGAATAGTCCACAGTAGTATCAGGTGGGAGGGGAAGCTTGCGTTGACACAAATAGAATAAAAGCTCTGTTTGTATCTTTGTTGATAATTTTGTGGAAGGTTATGACTTTTAAGCGATTTGTATTATTATTATAGTTATTATTTATCATACAGTAATTTCATGTAGTCTTTCAAGGGCACCCCTGGCATCTGGGGGCCCCCTGGTAGCTGGGAGCCCCAGGCGGTTGCCTACCTTGCCTAATGGGTAAGTCCGCCCCTGCAAGCTCTATTTGCTTTTCAATCGTCAATCACAGAGGTAAGACATTAAAATATATGTATTTGACCCACAACTCACCTTTGAAGCCCACATGAAAAAACTCTGCAAGATTTCTTTCAACCATCTCAGTAACATTGTCAAACCTCGTTCCACTCTCACCTTAGCTGATGCCGAAAAACTGGTCCACGCCTTTATCTTCTCCAGACTGGACTACTGCAACGCACTTCTCATCAGGACCTAACAAGAGCCTGCAGAGATTGCAGTATGTCCAAAACAGTGCAGCAAGGATCCTGATGACATTTACATTACATTTATTCATTTTGGAATAGTCCACTGTAGTATCGGGTGGGAGGAGAAGCTTGCGTTGACACAAATAGAATAAACGCTCTGTTTGTATCTTTGTTGAAACTTTTGTAGAAGGTTATGACTTTTAATCGATTTGTATTATTATTATAGTTATTATTTATAATACAGTAATTTAATTTCTTTATCTTCTCCAGACTGGACTACTGCAACGCACTTCTCATCAGGACCTAACAAGAGCCTGCAGAGATTGCAGTATGTCCAAAACAGTGCAGCAAGGATCCTGATGACATTTACATTACATTTATTCATTTAGCAGACGCTTTTGTCCAAAGCGACTTTCAAGAGAGAGCTTTACAAAGTGCATAGGTCACTGATAATGACAAGATAGCCCCAAGCATTGCGGGTAGTCAAACCAAGAAGCACACATTGTGAATAACCAAAAAATCTTGAAAATCAGTTTGGTATTCAGTTCGGTATGATTAATTAAATGCACTGACAGCTCATTGCCCCAGCCAAACAGATTACACTGAGTGGAGCAGTTGCCCGTTCCAAGATGGCGGCCCCACGGCTCGTCAGCACCAGTAGGCAGTAGCGGTCGATGCGGCGTCTACTCTTTATTATGTCTATGGTGTTGAGCGTGCATCTTTATGCAAGGCTAGTGAAATCATGCATATTGTGTAATACTACTTTTTTCTTTATGCTTCTGAAATCTAAGCTAATTACATCTTTAGCTTACTTGGCCATCTTAAATGTAAGCTTCTAATATTGTTTTTAGTATACCTGGTCATAAAAAGTTCTCATGACTTTCCAATAGCATTTTTGGTCTCTCATATTATTATAAAATTATGTTCTTATTTATTTCGAATTTCCTCCTGATCTGTGCTCTGCATCTCCAGAAGGCCAGACTAAGCCCTGTTGCCCAGTGATCAAGACTTTGCACTGGACAAACCAAAAACAGACACTTAGGGTGCTTTCACACCTATGAGTCCGTTTGCTTGGTCCCAATCAGTGGTTCAGAGTTGCTACTTTGTTGCATTTTTCATTAGGTCCGGTTAGTGTTCACACGGTCCTGTTTTAAGCGAACCAACGTTTGAAAAAAAAAAATGACATAAAAAAAAAACAATGACACGCGGTCATACAGGTTGTTAATCTATTGGACAGAAAATGTGTGAGGGAAAATCACTTCCTTGTCACGAACAACAATGGAGCAACAGCAGCGCATTGCGACCGCAATACTATCTTTAATTGTTATGATTTGGTGTTGCACGACCACGTTTGGGTTGCTCGTTGGTGTTTTACTCAGATTATATCCAGGTTATCAAACCATGGGAATTATATGTTTTCGTCTGACGAGCTACTACTTTTCCATAGACATTGCGCACTTTTAGCTGTCTAAGTTTTTAACTTTCAACCAACATTGGTTCACTGTGCAATAATGACGCTTTATTTCAGTATATCACTAAATAATGTAAATACCTCGCTACTAATGTGTCTCCACAAGTATCTCCGGAATATGATCATCAGCCCATATTTGCCGTTCCTTCACGTCATCATTCCCCCACGTTTTCCCTCAACTAATTCTGCTGCTAATGAGTGGCACGGCTGTCTCCGCCAAGTGTAAATTCATTTTTCATTTTTTCGTTGCAGTACCCCCCCCTCCACGGGCGGCTCCGGAAGCCAACCCACGAGAGCCCCGAGGCCGGCCACGCCTCCGCGAAGCAGGGAAGGCAGGATGGGACCGATGGAAGACCGCGATGAGGGCGGGATCCAGAACATCACGGGCGGGAACCCAGGACTGCTCCTCAGGACCATTCCCCTCCCAATCCACCAGGTATTGGAGCTGACCTCGCTTACGGCGAGAGCGCAGGAGAGCCCAAACTGCATAGGCCTGGCCGTCATCCAGGAGCAACGGGGGAGGAGGAGCCACCGGAACCTGCGACGTATCCGAGGCACCGAGGTCCGAAACCGGTACAGACGGTTTCAACAATGAAACATGGAACGTACATGGAAACAACGGAGGCTGGAATCCAAGGACACACTGAAAAGGCATGATGCCCGTTAAGGAGCTTGTCAGGGAATTTTGAGCATACTCAGCCCAGGGGAGGAACCTGCTCCAGTCCGTCTGGTTGACGCTGCAGTAGGAGCGGAGAAACCGACCGAGTTCTTGATTCATCCTCTCCGTCTGTCCGTTCGATTGAGGATGGTAGCCTGAAGAGAGACTGACATTGACGTTAAGGCGTTTGAACAAGGATGACCACACCTTGGACGCAAACTGTGACCCTCGGTCCGAGACAATGTCCTCTGGTAGCCCGTAGAACCTAAACACTTTATGGAACAGGGCTTCGGCCGTCTCCATGGCCATAGGGAGCTGTGGTAGAGGGTGTAACCGGCATGATTTAGAGAACCGATCGATAACGACCAGGACGGTGGTGTTACCCTGAGACTTGGGCAGGTCTGTGACGAAATCAATCGCTATATGAGACCAGGGACGGAGAGGAATTGGGAGCGGTTCCAAGAGACCGGCAGGGAGTTGCCGTGGTGTCTTTGCCTGAGCACACACACTACAAGCACTGACGAAACAAGTCACATCTTTGACAAGAGATGGCCACCTGTAGGTACGCTCCAGGAGGGAACGCGTCCGCCAAATCCCCGGGTGTCCTGAGGCAAGTGTGGTGTGAACCATAGAGGAGACGAGAGCGAACTGACTCTGGGACGTACACCTTCGATGGAGGACATGCAGCCGGGGTTGGATCTGAGGTCTGAGCCTGACGGATGGTCTCTTCTATGTCCCACCGGACCGGAGCTACTAGGCTGGCACACGGTAGGATGTACTCCTCAGTGGGCGGTGACAATGGTGCATCGAACTGCCGAAGAGCGTCTGCCTTGGTGTTCTTGCTTCCAGGTCTGTAGGTCAGGGTGAAATCGAAACGGGTGAAGTACAGAGCCCAGCGTGCCTGACGTGTGTTCAGCCTCTTGGCGGTATGAAGATACTCCAGGTTGCGATGGTCAGTAAAGACCGTAAAGGGATGTCTACTTCCCTCGAGCCAGTGACGCCATTCACCGAATGCCAGCTTAATTGCCAGTAGTTTACGGTTGCCAACGCGTAGTTCCTCTCAGTGGGTGATAGCTTCCATGAAAAGAAGGCGCAGGGGTGTAGTTTTGCTGGGTTACCGCCACGTTGGGACAGCACAGCTCCCACCCCGGACTCAGATGCGTCCACCTCGACTACAAAAGGGAGAGAAGGATCAGGGTGAGACAGGATGGGTGCAATGGTGAATTACCTCTTGAGCTGGATGAAGGCTCCCTCTGCCTCCGCTGTCAACAGAGCTTGCACCCCTGAGCAGGGCAGTGGGATGTGCGGCCACAGAACTGAAGTTGCGTATAAATCTCCTATAGAAGTTCGCAAAGCCGAGGAACCTCTGGAGGGCGTTAACACAGTCGGGCTGAGGCCACTCGGTGACAGCGGTCCATGGTTATCCCCTTCTCTGAAACGATGTATCCCAAGAAGGCAACCTCTGATCTGTGGAACTCACATTTTTCGGCTTTCACAACCAGGTCATTGCGTAATAGACAGGACAGGACTGTCCGAACATGCTGGACGTGCTCTTGTAGACATGAGGAATAGACGAGAATGTCATCTATGTAAACAATTACGAATCTGTTGAGAAAGTCTCTGAGGGTGTCGTTGACGAAGGCTTGAAAGACAGACGGCGCATTGGCCAAACCGTAGGGCATCACCAGGTATTCGTAGTGCCAGCTGCTTGTTATGAAGGCGGACTTCCATTCATCTCCCTTTCTGATTCGGACGAGATTATAGGCACTCCTGAGATCCAGTTTGGTGAACACCCGGGCGTGGCGGAGTTGTTCCAGAGCTGATGGTACCAAAGGAAGGGGATACCTGTTCTTAATTGCAACTCGATTGAGACTGCGGTAATCGATACACGGCCGAAGACCGCCTCCCTTGTTCTCCACAAAGAAGAAGCTCGCTGCAGCGGGGGAGGTAGATGGACAGATGAATCCTTGCGCCAAGGCCTCCTTAATGTAGCTGTCCATAGCCTCGGATTCAGGTATCGACAGCGGGTAGACCCGCCCTCTCGGGGGTGTTGTACCGGGGAGCAGCTCGATGGCACAGTCCCCCAACCGGTGAGGGGGTAGCACGGTGGCTCGGGCCTTGTTGAACACTTCTGACAAATCCTGATACACTGGAGGGACGGCAGTTGGCTCTAGATGTGTGGGACTTTCCACCTGAGTGGTGTGGCATGGCAGAGTGAAACAGCGGTTAAAACAGGCCTTACCCCACGCTGTGATCTCTCCCTGGTCCCAGGCTATGGAGGGGTTGTGATTCCGTAACCAAGGGTAACCCAGCACCACTTGCAAATCAGGGCTATCAATAACTAAAAAGGGCAGGGTTTCCTGGTGGAGGGCTCCTACCCGCAACTGAACAGAAACGGTATGGTGAGTTACAGCTCCGGAGCCTATGGGTTGTCCTTCAATTGCCTTAATCCGGAGCACAGTGGAACACGGAACGAGAGGTAGGTTTAGTTCCGTGGCGACGGTCCGGGAGAGGAAGTTCCCGGCCGAGCCCGAGTCTATGAGGGCAGAGACGAGGCGGTTAGAACCTTCCCAGGATACGCATACTGGAATCTGGAACTGTTGACTGGATATGTCTGGACCAGGGGTGGTAGGCTTACTCACCGCATCTCGGACAGACAACCCGTCTCTGCCTCGCCGTGCAGGACAGGAAAGACGCAGATGACCCGGCTCCCCACAGTACAGACACAGATGGTGGTCAATTCTATGCTGTCTCTCTGCTGGTGAGAGTTGAGTACGACCCACCTCCATGGGCTCGGAATGGTAGGACACTGGTGTTGCGTGAGGAAGCATCGGAGCGCGGGACACACCTCGCCGGGCTCGTATGATGTTATCCAGTCTGATGGAAAGCGCCATCAATGCGTCCAGATCCAGGTTCTCATCCCGACAGGCCAACTCAGACTGCAAGGTGGTATTAAGCCCTCATCGATACGCCGTACACAATGTCCGTCTCGTTCCAGCCACTGCCAGCAGCCAGAATGCGGAAAGACATGGCATATTGCGCAACAGGCTGATCTCCCTGTCGCAGAGTGAACAGCTTCTCACCATCGTCCTTACCCTGGCTGGGGTGATCGAAGTCCTGTCGGACCTGATCCAGGAACTGCTCCAAGGAAGCCGTGGAAGCCCCCTGGCGGTTCCATGCAGCGGTTGCCCACTTCAGCGCATCGCCGGTAAGGTGAGAGATGATGAACGCCACCTTGGCGGTGTCATTCGGAAAAGCGGATGGTTGGTGGGTGAAGAACAGGGAACATTGGAGCAGGAACCCCTCACATCGGTCAGGCGTCCCGTCATATCGTTCTGGGATTGCCACACGGACGTGCGTAGCAGGCACAGGAGCCGGAGGAAGAGGGTCGGGAGGAGGCGCCGACATGTCCGCCAGACGTTGAGCGACAAGGCGCAACTGTGCATTGTGTTCCCCGAGTAACCCTCCCTGGGCAGCACGCATGGCAGATGCTTCTGCTGGATCCATGGTAGGCGAAGTCTTCTGTAATGATATACCAGACGGGGTTGGATCCAAGCGCAGATTTAATAGAATGGTCAGACGGGCAAGGTTCAGTACACGGCAGACAGGGCAATACAGGAAATCCAAAAACGGGGTAGAAAACTCAGGTCAAAAAAGGTCAGCAACAGTAGAAGATTACACAACAAGACTCGGACTGAACTGCAAAACAGGATCAAGACTTCGCACTGGACAAACCAAAAACAGACACTTAAATACTAAAACCAAACAAAGCCGATTGTCCTAATACTCTGGGGATGCCGAGCATGGCAGCCAATTAACTACAGAAGGCTCTGGCGTTACACCCACATACACATGCTGTTTACAATCCACTCGACAACTGCATGGTCATTTTAGCAGATTGCTTTATATCGCAGACTACAGTTTTTTTTCTTATTTTTAGCGGTGGGCATATATATATTTTTTTTATCTAGATTAATCTCATTGTAATCTTCGCGTTAATCTAGACTAAAATGGCAAATTTGAATTCCGCCAAAGGCATTCAGAATATGTGTGCTACCCAAATAATGACTAAAAGTAAGTCTTTGAGAACGGGTTTCTCAAGCCAGGTGGTGCATTAGACCAGGGGCTCGTCTCCTGTTTCCAAAATGCATCACAAACTGCTTGAGAAATTGTTCTACTATGAATCAGAATCAGAATGATTTTTTTCGCCATGAATGCGCAAACAAGGAATTTACTTTGGCAGGGAGGTGCATACATTAAACATATAGGAATATTAAAACTTAAATATGTGGACTAACTATAAGGAGCAAAGTCTAGCTAATACTAAGGGGGTCTAGCTAATACTAAGGGGAATAAAAAAATAATATATATATAAGTGGTCCTAATTTACAATCTAACCTAAAAATACAGATAGTGCAAACGATACAATAGTGCAAATTGAAATGTGCAGGGTGTCATTGTACAGATTGGGATTTAAAGTCAGTGTGAGTCATTGGCCTTGTTAAAGAGGCCAACAGCGGATGGGAAGAAACTGTTCTTGTGGCGTGAGGTTTTGGTCTTGATGGACCGCAGCCTTCTGCCGGAGGGGAGTAGCTGGAACAGGGAGTGTCCAGGGTGGGAGGGGTCGGCCACAATCTTCCTCGCTCGCCTCAGGGACCTCGAGGTGTGCGGATCCTCGAGGGAAGGCAGATTGCAGCCGATCACCTTCTCAGCAGTGCGGATGATACGCTGCAGTCTGCTCTTGTCCTTGGCAGTGGCAGCAGCGTACCAGATAGTGATAGAAGAAGTGAGGATGGACTCAATGATGGCTGTGTAGAAGTGCATCATCATTGTCTTTGGCAGGTTGAATTTCTTCAGCTGCGTAGGAAGTACATCCTCTGTTGTGCTTTTTTGGTGAGGGAGCTGATGTTCAGTTCCCACTTGAGGTCCTGGGAGAGGATGGCGCCCAGGAAGCGGAAGGACTCCACAGTGCTGACTGGGGAGTCACTCAGGGTGATGGGGGTGAGTGGGGCTGTGTTCTTCCTGAAATCCACAACCATCACCACTGTCTTAAGAGCATTGAGCTCTAAGTTGTTCTGGCTACACCAGGTCACCAGGTTGTCCGCTTCCCACCTGTAGTCAGACTCGTCCCCGTCAGACATGAGCCCAATAAGGGTGGTGTCGTCCGCAAACTTCAAGAGTTTGACAGACGGATGACTCAAGGTGGCAGACGGATGACTCGAGGTGTGATAATTGGTGATGTAATTGGTATGATAATTGGTGATGAAAATAAATTCTGTTCAATGAGATGTACTTGTGTTTATTAACTGTTTATTCGATTAGTTAGCTTGGCTGATATAGCTGGGCTTGCCTCGGCTGCATTCAAACATAGTAGTTTGACGACAACTCTTCCCCTGCGCTAGATCTGTGCTTGGCCCGGCATCTTCCGCATTAGCTAAGGGATGCTTTGTGTTTAGGTGGTATTTGAGACTGGAAGAAGTCCTACAGTAAACTAATTCCGCATAGCACAAGGTGCAAACAACCTTAGTCTTGTCGAGGTTTCCATTGGGAAGCTTCTTAAAAATTAATTTTCCCTGAAGCAAACCAGGCGCTTCATAGCTGCATCCATGTAGCATGTCACATTTGGTGTGATAATTTCATACACAAGGCATACACATATGGAACGCCGAGTTTGTCACAATTAAACAAATAAATAGGTAAATTAATAGATAAATACATACATAAATACATACATAAATAAATATGGCTATGAAATAAACTCTGACATAAAACAAAAACTCAGGCATACACATATGGAACGCCGAGTTTGTCACAATTAAACAATTAAATAGGTAAATTAATAGATAAATACATACATAAATACATACATAAATAAATATGGCTATGAAATAAACTCTGACATAAAACAAAAATGGCAATAAATATATAAATATAGCATTATATAATTATATAGCTGAATCCATTTACGGACATCAATAAATAAATACATTTATTTATTTCAAAATGACGTTTTTGTAAAGACACCATTTATTTAGATCATGGGACTCTAATTTCCTAATGCCACATTTATTTATTTTTTGAGACTCATGCCACATTTATTTCCACATACATTTCCACACCACATTTATTTCTGTGCTGTATTTATTTCCGATCTCACATGCAAACGAGAGGGGGGTGATTTTCTTCAGACCAATGCAGCTGCACACAAGATCGAAGGCAGATAGGGACACCTAGATTTGGTAGATAATGAAAGACATTAGCCGTGTCAGAGATCGCATGCTGGCATTATAGATCAAATTGATCAGCATGGCTTGTCAGGATATATTATTTTGGCACACATAGTAGATTTTGTGGAGGTACTTGGGCGGATAAGTGCTCTACAGAACATAGATATTGAAGTCTTAAATAGTTTGAGACTTATCAAGCACTGTTCGTGTGCAAGATGTAAACTACAGGTAGTGAGGGATGATTAGTGCCAGGTAATGTTAGCTGACACAGCTAGCAACCGTCGCCACGGCTAACAAAGAAGACAATCACTGCCACCGCTACATCACTCTGCTATTACGTGGATAGCTAGGTTGATAAGGCACCTGACTATAACTATCTAGCCTCACCATTATGCCATGCCGGTATTACCATTTAGTGAGACGAGACCTGAAGTGAAGCAAGACCATTCCAGACATTACCCATACGTTTGGATTTACAGTACTGCTTCAAATTGAAGTCAAGTTTCTTAACGCTTATTATTGTTATTTGTTATTATTGGCAATTTAAAGTTGCAACTAACCAAGACGTGTCCAGACCAAGACCCATTCAACACGGTACACAATACCCAAACCCAGATATTATAATTTATGGAATTTTTCAATATTAAATCAAACCACTACCACTTGACTCGTTTTAGTGACCATTCAGTGACAAAACGGGTTTGGTTGTTCAGGTATGTGCCAATGCAGCACAACACTACTAGCTCTACAGTAGCTAGCTCTAGCTGAAATGGCCACACTGATGTCTTCCTTATATTATTTCGCCAGCTAGCTAGCCGGCTAGCCAGCCACTTGGCCTACAGTTGCCGACTTTGAGACCGGTGATAGCCAACATACCACCTAGGAAGACGTAGTGGTGGCAGTGATTGTTAGCTTCGCAGACGAGTTACACGTCACACGAGCGAAAGCAATGTTTACAAAGGTAACTTCTGCACTACCTCGTAGCTATCAAAGACCAAATCCCCACACGTAGGCTACTAGGTCACCGCCATCACTCCTATTGGGAACCATTGATAAAAAGACAGAGAGGACACAGACATTGGCCAGGTTTCCCAGATTTGTTAAGAAGCTCTTAACGCTAAGAGCTTCTTAGGAGCGTTTTAAGAATGCTCTAGAACGTTCTTAGAACGCTCCTAAGAAGCTCTTAGCGTTAAGAGTTTCTTAACGAATCGGGGAAACCCGGCCATTATGGGCAAAGCTTGTCTACATTGTATGCTTTTCGGCAGTGCTATGCCACTGTCACCCCCCATACAGGCTATCATAGCTATCTAGGAATCTAGGTGTGCAGCTGCGTTGGTCTGAAGATGACCACGCCCCTCTCGTTTGCATGTGAGATCGGACATAAATACAGCACAAAAATAAATGTGGTGTGTAAAAGTCTCAAAGAATAAATGAATGTGGCATTAGGAAATAAAAGTCCCATGAAATAAATAAACGTTGTCTTTATAAAAACGTCATTTTGAAATAAATGTATTTATTTATTGATGTTGGTAAATGAATTCAGATATATAATTATATAATGCTATATTTATATATTTATTACCATCTTTTTATTACTTCAGAGTTTATTTCATAGCCATATTTATTTATGTATATATTTATCTATTTATTTACCTATTTCTTTCTTTTTTTAATTGTCACTAACCGGCGTTCCATAAACACACAGGTTTGAAGACTCGTTCTCGGCCCCTACAGTGCAATTCGGCTAGGTATACATACTATTAAAGGCAATATTTTTTTTATCGCCCGATAAGAGTCTCACGTTAACGCAGCATGTAACGCCGATAACAGCCCACCACTATTAGAAACACATCGCATGAATGCAATTTTACATAATAGCTTACATAAAAAAAAATACACCCATCTTTGCTATATTGAAAGGGTCACTGTGGGCTATGGGACGTTTAATATTTGCATTTGTCTAATTTTGTAGGACCGTGTTTCTCAAGTGGTGGATCCCGACCCAAAAGTGGATCACAAGCTGGTGTAGGACATATTGGTTCATAAAAGCATCTAAATGTATCAACGTCCATATATATATTATTTTTTTGTATTTAAAAGTAAGCTCGAGACGTATGAATGGAAAAGGCATCTTTGTAAACCACTCCGATCTGTTGTAATGTGTATGTACACCGAACATTTGACTTACTTGACTGTTAAGAATCACTTTGTATTTTAGCTGACCAACAGAGCAAAGACAACAAAGCTGACTACAGTAGACTGGATTTTTATGTATCGTTAACTGGCTACCACTACGGCACTATCTGGTGGCTGGACGAATTGTAAAATACCTCCCCGAAGCGGTCTGGAACGGAAGACGAACAAGGTAACTAATTAGCTGGATTAACTGCATTTAGTCATTTAGCAGACACTCTCATCCAGAGCGACTTACAGTCAGTACAGGGACATTTCCCCGTGGCAAGTAGGGTGAAGTGCCTTGCCCAAGGACACAACGTCATTTGGCACGGCCAAGAATCAAACCAACAACCTTCTGATTAATAGCCCGACTCCCTAACCGCTCAGCCATCTGACCCCTCTAACTAACTTGAGAAACTCGAGTGGCAGGTAGAACGTATACTACTATACGATCACTAGTAGCAATCTGGAACGGAAGACTAGCTACAATTGGTCGCAGTTAGCTCTACTGTAGCTAGCTCTAACACTTTTGGTGACAGCACCATGGCTTCTTTGCTAGTGGCATTACAAATCGTTTACTTGTAATCTAATGTCATAATAAATCCAAAAACAAAGATTTATTTGTGAGGAATGTATATTGGTTTGAGTGGGGCAACAGAATCTAGGGATTGCTGAAGAACCAAATTCAGATCCCTTGTTTTAGCATTTAATGATTTATTTGGGACGTCAACTGCTTCTAGTGCAGCGGGTAGAATACCAGCCAGTTCCAGAGCTGTGTTTGGGGTTAAGCAGCGGCTAATAGAAATATTCTGGGTGCCTCCAAGGCTCTGGCAGAGATACATTTTACCAGGCAGTGGTCTGATGATATAGGATTGTGGGGGTGGACAATAACGTCACTAATCTTGATTCCCCGCGTGAGAACTAAATCCAATGTATGCGAGTGAAGATGGGTAGGTTTAGAAACCACCTGAGTGAGACCTGTGGAATTCATTAGAGCAGTAAAGGCCTTACTTAGAGGATCTTTTGGGTCATCCACATGAATGTTAAAATCACCCATAATTAAGAAATTGTCAGAATATGTCAGAAGATCAGCACTAAAATCAGCAAATTCCTCCAGGAAGAGGGCCAGGGGGCCGGTATATAGAGTAACTATACAAAATGAGGGAGGGGGGGCAACAGTAGTAGAATTAGTCCTTTTTAAAGTAGTTGGTGGTTTCATGCAAATTATCTCAAATGATTTAAAGGTATTTACAGATTTTAGGCTGAGGTTGAAGCTAGCTTTATATATCATAGCAACACCACCACCTTTCTTTGAAACACGAGGGATGTGTGAGTACGCAAAATCCGGAGGCGATGCTTCATTCAGGGGGGAATATTAGTCAGGTTTTAGCCAGGTTTCGGTGAGTCCAATCAGGTCTAGGCTGCATTCAGACATCAGATCATTAATCAAAACGGCCTTTGTGGATAGAGATCTGATGTTTAGGAGCCCAACATTCCAGTATGGGTTTTTGGCAGCTTTAGACATAGATAATACTTCTGAAAAGGTGGCACTGTTATCAGAAAACTTAGTAGGAAGAGCAACGGGTGAGCAAGGCTGAATACATATTAAATTGGTATAATTCCTAATAATTGAGGGCTGGAATTTGGAAAAAGGGCGGGGGACTGACACTGTCTCAATGGGAAAAACGACATCAGCAACCACCCTTGCTACACTACAAGCTGAGCTATCGGGCCCCCAAAAGCTAACAACATGCCTATCAACATACCTATCAGACTCTCTAAGAGACTGTGGCCCGGCTTGTTCTAGTGAGTGTCAGGTCTGATTTAGAATAGCTTCAATATTCCTAGACAAAAGATGGAGCCCGTCACTTTTCAACAAGCCAGGTTTGGCCCAGAAACGAGACCAATTATCTACAAATCCTAAACCCTGTTCTGAGCAAAAGCAAGCCAACCAGCGGTTGAGAGAGACAAGCCTGCTGTAGATCTCGTCAGTCCCCCTAGCAGGTAGTGGCCCAGAGACTATTACTCGATGATGATGCTAAAACCTCAGCCGCAGACTACTGTTTCCGAAAATAATGTTAAATAGGTAAATAGTTATCACCCTGGCCTTTTTGCTTGTGACCTTTTGACATTGACGTTGTTTATGCAGTCCAAATATTGAGGCATCCTTAGGGGTGCGAAAAGAAACAATAATAAGAAAAATGTATGTACAGTGCCCTCCAAAAGTATTGGAACAGTGAGGCCAATTCCTTTATTTTTGCTGTAGACTGAAAACATTTGGGCTTGACATCAAACGATGAATGTGAAACCAGAGATCAACGTTTCAGCTTTTATTTCCAGGTATTTACATCAGGATCTGATGCACAAATTAGAAAATATCACCTTTTTGTTCGAACCCACCCATTTGTCACGTGAGCAAAAGTATTGGAACATATGACTGACAGGTGTGTTTTGTTGCCCAGGTGTGTCCTATTACATACATTATTCAATCAATAAATACCACTGAATGTCTACACTCAGGTTCAGATTGGGTAAGATAGGTTTTGTCTATGCAGACTGTATTCAGAGGTGAAAACAACATGAAAACCGGAGCGCTGTCTTTGGTTGAAAAACAAGCAATTGTGAGTCTTAGAGAAGATGGAAAATCAATCAGAGCCATTGCAGAAACATTGGCCATAGCCAGTACAACCATTTGGAATGTCCTGAAGAATAAGAAAACTACTGGTGTACTAAGTAACAGACGTCGAACAGGTAGACCAAGGAAAACATCAGCAGTTGATGACAGAAACATTGTGAGAGCTGTAAAGAAAGACCCTAAAACAACTGTTAGTGAGATCAGCAACAACCTCCAGATGGCAGGAGTGAAGGTATCACTATCTACTGTTCGCAGAAGACTTCATGAACAAAAGTACAAGGGCTACACCAGAAGATGCAAACCACTCATTAGCAAGAAGAATAGGAAGGCCAGGCTGGAATTTGCCAAAAAGTACAGAGATGAACCTCAAAAATTCTGGGACAAAGTTTTATGGACTGATGAGACAAAGATTAACTTTTACCAAAGTGATGGAAAGGCTAAAGTTTGGAGAAAGAAAGGAACTGCTCATGATCCCAAACACACAAGCTCATCTGTGAAACACGGTGGAGGTAATGTCATGGCTTGGGCTTGCATGGCTTCTTCTAGGACGGGCTCATTAATCTTCATTGAGGATGTAACACATGATGGCAGCAGCAAAATGAACTCGGAAGTCTACAGAAACATTTTGTCTGCCAATTTAAGGAAAGATGCAACCAAACTGATTGGCAGAGCCTTCATCATGCAGCAAGATAACGACCCAAAACACACTGCCAAAACAACAAAGGAGTTCATCAGGGGCAAGAAATGGAAGGTATTAGACTGGCCAAGTCAATCTCCAGACTTAAACCCTATAGAGCATGCATTTTACCTGCTTAAGAGGAGACTGAAGGCAGGAACCCCACAAAACAAACAACAACTGAAAGAGGCTGCAGTGACAGCCTGGGAAAGCATCAAAAAGGAAGAATGCAAAAGTTTGGTGACGTCAATGGGTCACAGACTTGCTGCAGTTATTGAAAGCAAAGGATTTGCAACTAAATATTAAGTCTTATTCACTTAAATATGTTTTAAGTATATCTGTTCCAATACTTTTGCTCACATGACAAATGGGTGGATTCAAACAAAATGTGATATTTTCTTAGTTGTGCATCAGATCCTGATGTAAATACCTGGAAATAAAAGCTGAAACGTTGATCTCTGGTCTCACGTTCATTATTTGATGTCAAGCCCAAATGTTTTCAGTCTACAGCAAAAATAAAGGAATTCGCCTCACTGTTCCAATACTTTTTGGAGGGCACTGTATATGAGAGAGAACAATGGTTTGTGCTCGCTTGAAACAAGCGAACCCCCTTTGAAACAAGCTACTGTAACAACGTTGTCACTGGCAGTATACCAACACCAGAAAGCCTGCCTGATCTGCTCCCTGGACTCCAGCCCTCTCTAAATTCCTGCCACAAATATCTAATGCTTAGTGTATTAACTTGCTGTTCATTTGGCCAAGTTTTATTGTTAAAGTTATGTTTTTGCCACTAAAGTAAAACATTTATGTATATTGGTAGGCGACATTATCTAAATATTGTCCACCCTGATATTAAAGGGAAAAGCCTGTGGGGCCTACTGTAAAATTGACTAAATAACACATGAGTTAAATACTTGATTGATCCGTAAAACAAATTGATGAAGGTTATAGTGGAGCAGTGTGTGTGTCTGGGTGGGGGTGTGGGGAGAAGACAATACAGCAATGCTTTCATTAGTCATTGATGTTATCCAAAGTGCCACATTTGACCAGAGTGGGAGAGATGCATTTATTTTCCCATACCCCAACCCTAACTTGTGGGCTAAGAGCACCATTCGCACATTCACATCAAAGGCAACATTGTTTCTCGTTCCGTCTTGCAGACACGTAGATGTAAGCCTATATATACTTTTGCGGTAGCCTAACCATCTATTTTCACAGACTACACTCCAGAAGCAAACTACTACAAAAGCCATGATTTTGTGGATGAATAATAATTTTAAACCCTGTCCCTGTGCAATCAGGACAAATGTATTCATTAACCAGTTCATTCAAACGCGCTACATGAACTTTCAACTGTGAGGCGCGTTGTTCATGTTCACTGCTATCTACTCTTTTCCCATCGATAATTTTCGCATAGATTGAGCTTGACAGTCGTCTTCATTAAACTGTTCAGCCTTTTGTCTAGGAAGTGACAATTGTTGTCTTATTTTCTTAGAAGTTTTTGTTGTGCTTCTTTCGGCATTTTGAGATTCAAAAGGTCTCGCTGACAGCTAAACCAGGAAGCGTTAGTGCGCATCACGTGATGCATTTGAACGAATCAGGTTATCAGAAATCGACTCCAGCCAATCGGATATCTTATTCAGGTATAACCCTCCCTTTGTACTTTCACGATTGGTTGCTGATACAAAGGAAATGACCATGTTTGGATCGGATAACATTGTGCAGGAGAAGGAGAGATATACAACGATACCAGGTACGATACCGATTCATGGTGAAGCATACGGTCGGGGTACTGTATGTTACATTAGAATGCTAACTTTTGTTGAATTTTGGTGAAATCCACAGGCCCCTAAAGACAAAGTGCAGTAAAATAAACACTTTAAAATATATTTTAAACGTTTTCCTTCAACTAGTTTGAAAATATACATGTTGAGGAACCAAAACAGGTAAGAAAATAAAAATTGACCAGGATACTAAAAACTACTATTTTTGCCTAATGTGTCTCGCCTTAATGATAAAATTATTTTCAGATGGACCAACAGGATACTGATGAGAAGAAGGGAATCTAGCTAATGACAGCATAATGCATTGTAGACTTGGCTGTATTTACCTTTTTTTATTGCCTGTAGGTTCCAACGAGATTTGAACTCGGATCACTGGATTCAAAGTCCAGAGTGCTGACCATTACACCATGGAACCCCTACTTGCTGACTGTCGAAAGATAATATCGAAAGCGACCATATTTGGACGAGAGTGCAAAGTGGTGGAGGGGCGAAGGGCGGGTCCGACTGAGAAGCCACCTCGCTAACAGCTTTTCTCCTCTACTTGCCACTATAACCCTGGCTAGTAAACCACGCAAAGTCGCTGCAAACATCGTAAGCTTCCATCGAGAAGACCCCCTTTGTCCAAACAGGCTGTCAATCACTCCAGACTGGACCTGTCAATCAAGCCAGCCACGCCAACAAATATCTTCAGATGGACCACCAAGACACTGATAAGAAGAAGGGAATCTAGCTAATGACAGCATAATGCATTTTAGACTTCTGCCTTGGATGTATTTTTCAGTTACGGACATTGCCTGTAGGTACCACCGAGATTTGAACTCGGATCACTGGATTCAAAGTCCAGACCATTACACCATGGAACCCCTACTTGCAGACTGTCAAAAGATAATATCGAAAGCGACCATATTTGGACGGGAGTGGAAAGTGGTGGATGGGCGAAGCGCGGGTCCGGCTGAGAAGCCACCTCGCTAACAGCTTTTCTCCTCTACTTGCCACTATAACCCTGGCTAGTAAACCACGCAGAGTCGCTGCAAACATGGTAAGCTTCCATCGAGAAGACCCCCTTTGTCCAAACAGGCTGTCAATCACTCCAGACTGGACCTGGCAATCAAGCCAGCCACGCCAACAAATATCTTCAGATGGACCACCAGAACACTGATAAGGAGATGTGAATCTAGTTAATGACAGAATAATGCATTGTAGACTTCTGCCTTGGATGTATTTTTCAGTTACGGACATTGCCTGTAGGTTCCACCGAGATTTGAACTCGGATCACTGGAATCAAAGTCCAGAGTGCTGACCATTACACCATGGACCCCCTACTTGCTGGCTGTCGAAAGATAATATCGAAAGCGACCATATTTGGACGAGAGTGCAAAGTGGTGGAGGGGCGAAGGGCGGGTCCGACTAAGAAGCCACCTCGCTAACAGCTTTTCTCCTCTACTTGCCACTATACCACTGGCTAGTAAACCACGCAAAGTCGCTGCAAACATCGTAAGCTTCCATCGAGAAGACCCCCTTTGTCCAAACAGGCTGTCAATCACTCCAGACTGGACCTGTCAATCAAGCCAGCCACGCCAACAAATATCTTCAGATGGACCACCAAGACACTGATAAGAAGAAGGGAATCTAGCTAATGACAGCATAATGCATTTTAGACTTCTGCTTTGGATGTATTTTTCAGTTACGGACATTGCCTGTAGGTACCACCGAGATTTGAACTCGGATCACTGGTTTCAAAGTCCAGACCATTACACCATGGAACCCCTACTTGCAGACTGTCGAAAGATAATATCAAAAGCGACCATATTTGGACGGGAGTGCAAAGTGGTGGAGGGGCGAAGGGCGGGTCCGACTGAGAAGCCACCTCGCTAACAGCTTTTCTCCTCTACTTGCCACTATAACCCTGGCTAGTAAACCACGCAGAGTCGCTGCAAACATGGTAAGCTTCCATCGAGAAGACCCCCTTTGTCCAAACAGGCTGTCAATCACTCCAGACTGGACCTTTCAATCAAGCCAGCCACGCGAACAAATATCTTCAGATGGACCACCAGGACACTGATAAGAAGAAGGGAATCTAGCTAATGACAGCATAATGCATTTTAGACTTCTGCCTTGGATGTATTTTTCAGTTACGGACATTGCCTGTAGGTTCCACCGAGATTTGAACTCGGATCACTGGATTCAAAGTCCAGACCATTACATCATGGAACCCCTACTTGCAGACTGTCGAAAGAAAATATCGAAAGCGACCATATTTGGACGGGAGTTCAAAGCGGTGAAGGGGCAAAGAAAGGGTCCATGGGTGGTTCTGACTGAGAAGCCACCTCGCTATCAGCTTTTCTCCTCCACTTGCCACTATAACCCTTGTTAGTAAACCACGCAAAGCCGCTGCAAACATCGTAAGCTTCCATCGAGAAGACCCCCTTTGTCCAAACAGGCTGTCAATCACTCCAGACTGGACCTGGCAATCAAGCCAGCCACGCCAACAAATATCTTCAGATGGACCACCAGAACACTGATAAGGAGATGTGAATCTAGTTAATGACAGAATAATGCATTGTAGACTTCTGCCTTGGATGTATTTTTCAGTTACGGACATTGCCTGTAGGTTCCACCGAGATTTGAACTCGGATCACTGGAATCAAAGTCCAGAGTGCTGACCATTACACCATGGACCCCCTACTTGCTGGCTGTCGAAAGATAATATCGAAAGCGACCATATTTGGACGAGAGTGCAAAGTGGTGGAGGGGCGAAGGGCGGGTCCGACTAAGAAGCCACCTCGCTAACAGCTTTTCTCCTCTACTTGCCACTATACCACTGGCTAGTAAACCACGCAAAGTCGCTGCAAACATCGTAAGCTTCCATCGAGAAGACCCCCTTTGTCCAAACAGGCTGTCAATCACTCCAGACTGGACCTGTCAATCAAGCCAGCCACGCCAACAAATATCTTCAGATGGACCACCAAGACACTGATAAGAAGAAGGGAATCTAGCTAATGACAGCATAATGCATTTTAGACTTCTGCTTTGGATGTATTTTTCAGTTACGGACATTGCCTGTAGGTACCACCGAGATTTGAACTCGGATCACTGGTTTCAAAGTCCAGACCATTACACCATGGAACCCCTACTTGCAGACTGTCGAAAGATAATATCAAAAGCGACCATATTTGGACGGGAGTGCAAAGTGGTGGAGGGGCGAAGGGCGGGTCCGACTGAGAAGCCACCTCGCTAACAGCTTTTCTCCTCTACTTGCCACTATAACCCTGGCTAGTAAACCACGCAGAGTCGCTGCAAACATGGTAAGCTTCCATCGAGAAGACCCCCTTTGTCCAAACAGGCTGTCAATCACTCCAGACTGGACCTTTCAATCAAGCCAGCCACGCGAACAAATATCTTCAGATGGACCACCAGGACACTGATAAGAAGAAGGGAATCTAGCTAATGACAGCATAATGCATTTTAGACTTCTGCCTTGGATGTATTTTTCAGTTACGGACATTGCCTGTAGGTTCCACCGAGATTTGAACTCGGATCACTGGATTCAAAGTCCAGACCATTACATCATGGAACCCCTACTTGCAGACTGTCGAAAGAAAATATCGAAAGCGACCATATTTGGACGGGAGTTCAAAGCGGTGAAGGGGCAAAGAAAGGGTCCATGGGTGGTTCTGACTGAGAAGCCACCTCGCTATCAGCTTTTCTCCTCCACTTGCCACTATAACCCTTGTTAGTAAACCACGCAAAGCCGCTGCAAACATCGTAAGCTTCCATCGAGAAGACCCCCTTTGTCCAAACAGGCTGTCAATCACTCCAGACTGGACCTGTCAATCAAGCCAGCCACGCCAACAAATATCTTCAGATGGACCACCAGGACACTGATAAGAAGAAGGGAATCTAGCTAATGACAGCATAATGCATTTTAGACTTCTGCCTTGGATGTATTTTTCAGTTACGGACATTGCCTGTAGGTTCCACCGAGATTTGAACTCGGATCACTGGATTCAAAGTCCAGACCATTACATCATGGAACCCCTACTTGCAGACTGTTGAAAGAAAATATCGAAAGCGACCATATTTGGACGGGAGTGCAAAGCGGTGAAGGGGCAAAGAAAGGGTCCATGGGTGGTTCTGACTGAGAAGCCACCTCGCTATCAGCTTTTCTCCTCCACTTGCCACTATAACCCTTGTTAGTAAACCACGCAAAGCCGCTGCAAACATCGTAAGCTTCCATCGAGAAGACCCCCTTTGTCCAAACAGGCTGTCAATCACTCCAGACTGGACCTGTCAATCAAGCCAGCCACGCCAACAAATATCTTCAGATGGACCACCAGGACACTGATAAGAAGAAGGGAATCTAGCTAATGACAGCATAATGCATTTTAGACTTCTGCCTTGGATGTATTTTTCAGTTACGGACATTGCCTGTAGGTTCCACCGAGATTTGAACTCGGATCACTGGATTCAAAGTCCAGACCATTACATCATGGAACCCCTACTTGCAGACTGTTGAAAGAAAATATCGAAAGCGACCATATTTGGACGGGAGTGCAAAGCGGTGAAGGGGCGAAGAAAGGGTCCATGGGTGGTTCTGACTGAGAAGCCACCTCGCTATCAGCTTTTCTCCTCCACTTGCCACTATAACCCTTGTTAGTAAACCACGCAAAGCCGCTGCAAACAACAGAAGCTTCCATCGAGAAGACTCCCTTTGTCCAAACAGGCTGTCAATCACTCCAGACTGGACCTTTCAATCAAGCCAGCCATGCGAACAAATATCTTCAGATGGACCACCAGGACACTGATAAGAAGAAGGGAATCTAGCTAATGACAGCATAATGCATTTTAGACTTCTGCCTTGGATGTATTTTTCAGTTACGGACATTGCCTGTAGGTTCCACCGAGATTTGAACTCGGATCACTGGATTCAAAGTCCAGACCATTACATCATGGAACCCCTACTTGCAGACTGTTGAAAGAAAATATCGAAAGCGACCATATTTGGACGGGAGTGCAAAGCGGTGAAGGGGCGAAGGAAGGGTCCATGGGTGGTTCTGACTGAGAAGCCACCTCGCTATCAGCTTTTCTCCTCCACTTGCCACTATAACCCTTGTTATTAAACCACGCAAAGCCGCTGCAAACATCAGAAGCTTCCATCGAGAAGACTCCCTTTGTCCAAACAGGCTGTCAATCACTCCAGACTGGACCTGTCAATCAAGCCAGCCACGCCAACAAATATCTTCAGATGGACCACCAGAACACTGATAAGGAGATGTGAATCTAGTTAATGACAGAATAATGCATTGTAGACTTCTGCCTTGGATGTATTTTTCAGTTACGGACATTGCCTGTAGGTTCCACCGAGATTTGAACTCGGATCACTGGATTCAAAGTCCAGACCATTACATCATGGAACCCCTACTTGCAGACTGTCGAAAGAAAATATCGAAAGCGACCATATTTGGACGGGAGTTCAAAGCGGTGAAGGGGCAAAGAAAGGGTCCATGGGTGGTTCTGACTGAGAAGCCACCTCGCTATCAGCTTTTCTCCTCCACTTGCCACTATAACCCTTGTTAGTAAACCACGCAAAGCCGCTGCAAACATCGTAAGCTTCCATCGAGAAGACCCCCTTTGTCCAAACAGGCTGTCAATCACTCCAGACTGGACCTGTCAATCAAGCCAGCCACGCCAACAAATATCTTCAGATGGACCACCAGGACACTGATAAGAAGAAGGGAATCTAGCTAATGACAGCATAATGCATTTTAGACTTCTGCCTTGGATGTATTTTTCAGTTACGGACATTGCCTGTAGGTTCCACCGAGATTTGAACTCGGATCACTGGATTCAAAGTCCAGACCATTACATCATGGAACCCCTACTTGCAGACTGTTGAAAGAAAATATCGAAAGCGACCATATTTGGACGGGAGTGCAAAGCGGTGAAGGGGCAAAGAAAGGGTCCATGGGTGGTTCTGACTGAGAAGCCACCTCGCTATCAGCTTTTCTCCTCCACTTGCCACTATAACCCTTGTTAGTAAACCACGCAAAGCCGCTGCAAACATCGTAAGCTTCCATCGAGAAGACCCCCTTTGTCCAAACAGGCTGTCAATCACTCCAGACTGGACCTGTCAATCAAGCCAGCCACGCCAACAAATATCTTCAGATGGACCACCAGGACACTGATAAGAAGAAGGGAATCTAGCTAATGACAGCATAATGCATTTTAGACTTCTGCCTTGGATGTATTTTTCAGTTACGGACATTGCCTGTAGGTTCCACCGAGATTTGAACTCGGATCACTGGATTCAAAGTCCAGACCATTACATCATGGAACCCCTACTTGCAGACTGTTGAAAGAAAATATCGAAAGCGACCATATTTGGACGGGAGTGCAAAGCGGTGAAGGGGCGAAGAAAGGGTCCATGGGTGGTTCTGACTGAGAAGCCACCTCGCTATCAGCTTTTCTCCTCCACTTGCCACTATAACCCTTGTTAGTAAACCACGCAAAGCCGCTGCAAACAACAGAAGCTTCCATCGAGAAGACTCCCTTTGTCCAAACAGGCTGTCAATCACTCCAGACTGGACCTTTCAATCAAGCCAGCCATGCGAACAAATATCTTCAGATGGACCACCAGGACACTGATAAGAAGAAGGGAATCTAGCTAATGACAGCATAATGCATTTTAGACTTCTGCCTTGGATGTATTTTTCAGTTACGGACATTGCCTGTAGGTTCCACCGAGATTTGAACTCGGATCACTGGATTCAAAGTCCAGACCATTACATCATGGAACCCCTACTTGCAGACTGTTGAAAGAAAATATCGAAAGCGACCATATTTGGACGGGAGTGCAAAGCGGTGAAGGGGCGAAGGAAGGGTCCATGGGTGGTTCTGACTGAGAAGCCACCTCGCTATCAGCTTTTCTCCTCCACTTGCCACTATAACCCTTGTTATTAAACCACGCAAAGCCGCTGCAAACATCAGAAGCTTCCATCGAGAAGACTCCCTTTGTCCAAACAGGCTGTCAATCACTCCAGACTGGACCTGTCAATCAAGCCAGCCACGCCAACAAATATCTTCAGATGGACCACCAGAACACTGATAAGGAGATGTGAATCTAGTTAATGACAGAATAATGCATTGTAGACTTCTGCCTTGGATGTATTTTTCAGTTACGGACATTGCCTGTAGGTTCCACCGAGATTTGAACTCGGATCACTGGATTCAAAGTCCAGACCATTACACCATGGAACCCCTACTTGCAGACTGTCGAAAGATAAAATCGAAAGCGACCATATTTGGACGGGAGTGCAAAGTGGTGGAGGGGCGAAGGGCGGGTCCGACTGAGAAGCCACCTCGCTAACAGCTTTTCTCCTCTACTTGCCACTATAACCCTGGCTAGTAAACCACGCAGAGTCGCTGCAAACATGGTAAGCTTCCATCGAGAAGACCCCCTTTGTCCAAACAGGCTGTCAATCACTCCAGACTGGACCTTTCAATCAAGCCAGCCACGCCAACAAATATCTTCAGATGGACTACCAGGACACTGATAAGAAGAAGGGAATCTAGCTAATGACAGGATAATGCATTTTAGACTTCTGCCTTGGATGTATTTTTCAGTTACGGACATTGCCTGTAGGTACCACCGAGATTTGAACTCGGATCACTGGATTCAAAGTCCAGACCATTACACCATGGAACCCCTACTTGCAGACTGTCGAAAGATAATATCGAAAGCGACCATATTTGGACGGGAGTGCAAAGTGGTGGAGGGGCGAAGGGCGGGTCCGACTGAGAAGCCACCTCGCTAACAGCTTTTCTCCTCTACTTGCCACTATAACCCTGGCTAGTAAACCATGCAGAGTCGCTGCAAACATGGTAAGCTTCCATCGAGAAGACCCCCTTTGTCCAAACAGGCTGTTAATCACTCCAGACTGGACCTTTCAATCAAGCCAGCCACGCGAAGAAATATCTTTAGATGGACCACCAGGACACTGATAAGAAGAAGGGAATCTAGCTAATGACAGCATAATGCATTTTAGACTTCTGCCTTGGATGTATTTTTCAGTTACGGACATTGCCTGTAGGTTCCACCGAGATTTGAACTCGGATCACTGGATTCAAAGTCCAGACCATTACATCATGGAACCCCTACTTGCAGACTGTCGAAAGAAAATATCGAAAGCGACCATATTTGGACGAGAGTGCAAAGTGGTGGAGGGGCGAAGGGCGGGTCCGACTGAGAAGCCACCTCGCTAACAGCTTTTCTCCTCTACTTGCCACTATAACCCTGGCTAGTAAACCACGCAAAGTCGCTGCAAACATCGTAAGCTTCCATCGAGAAGACCCCCTTTGTCCAAACAGGCTGTCAATCACTCCAGACTGGACCTGTCAATCAAGCCAGCCACGCCAACAAATATCTTCAGATGGACCACCAAGACACGGATAAGAAGAAGGGAATCTAGCTAATGACAGCATAATGCATTTTAGACTTCTGCTTTGGATGTATTTTTCAGTCACGGACATTGCCTGTAGGTACCACCGAGATTTGAACTCGGATCACTGGATTCAAAGTCCAGACCATTACACCATGGAACCCCTACTTGCAGACTGTCGAAAGATAAAATCGAAAGCGACCATATTTGGACGGGAGTGCAAAGTGGTGGAGGGGCGAAGGGCGGGTCCGACTGAGAAGCCACCTCGCTAACAGCTTTTCTCCTCTACTTGCCACTATAACCCTGGCTAGTAAACCACGCAGAGTCGCTGCAAACATGGTAAGCTTCCATCGAGAAGACCCCCTTTGTCCAAACAGGCTGTCAATCACTCCAGACTGGACCTTTCAATCAAGCCAGCCACGCCAACAAATATCTTCAGATGGACTACCAGGACACTGATAAGAAGAAGGGAATCTAGCTAATGACAGGATAATGCATTTTAGACTTCTGCCTTGGATGTATTTTTCAGTTACGGACATTGCCTGTAGGTACCACCGAGATTTGAACTCGGATCACTGGATTCAAAGTCCAGACCATTACACCATGGAACCCCTACTTGCAGACTGTCGAAAGATAATATCGAAAGCGACCATATTTGGACGGGAGTGCAAAGTGGTGGAGGGGCGAAGGGCGGGTCCGACTGAGAAGCCACCTCGCTAACAGCTTTTCTCCTCTACTTGCCACTATAACCCTGGCTAGTAAACCACGCAGAGTCGCTGCAAACATGGTAAGCTTCCATCGAGAAGACCCCCTTTGTCCAAACAGGCTGTCAATCACTCCAGACTGGACCTTTCAATCAAGCCAGCCACGCCAACAAATATCTTCAGATGGACTACCAGGACACTGATAAGAAGAAGGGAATCTAGCTAATGACAGGATAATGCATTTTAGACTTCTGCCTTGGATGTATTTTTCAGTTACGGACATTGCCTGTAGGTACCACCGAGATTTGAACTCGGATCACTGGATTCAAAGTCCAGACCATTACACCATGGAACCCCTACTTGCAGACTGTCGAAAGATAATATCGAAAGCGACCATATTTGGACGGGAGTGCAAAGTGGTGGAGGGGCGAAGGGCGGGTCCGACTGAGAAGCCACCTCGCTAACAGCTTTTCTCCTCTACTTGCCACTATAACCCTGGCTAGTAAACCATGCAGAGTCGCTGCAAACATGGTAAGCTTCCATCGAGAAGACCCCCTTTGTCCAAACAGGCTGTTAATCACTCCAGACTGGACCTTTCAATCAAGCCAGCCACGCGAAGAAATATCTTTAGATGGACCACCAGGACACTGATAAGAAGAAGGGAATCTAGCTAATGACAGCATAATGCATTTTAGACTTCTGCCTTGGATGTATTTTTCAGTTACGGACATTGCCTGTAGGTTCCACCGAGATTTGAACTCGGATCACTGGATTCAAAGTCCAGACCATTACATCATGGAACCCCTACTTGCAGACTGTCGAAAGAAAATATCGAAAGCGACCATATTTGGACGAGAGTGCAAAGTGGTGGAGGGGCGAAGGGCGGGTCCGACTGAGAAGCCACCTCGCTAACAGCTTTTCTCCTCTACTTGCCACTATAACCCTGGCTAGTAAACCACGCAAAGTCGCTGCAAACATCGTAAGCTTCCATCGAGAAGACCCCCTTTGTCCAAACAGGCTGTCAATCACTCCAGACTGGACCTGTCAATCAAGCCAGCCACGCCAACAAATATCTTCAGATGGACCACCAAGACACGGATAAGAAGAAGGGAATCTAGCTAATGACAGCATAATGCATTTTAGACTTCTGCTTTGGATGTATTTTTCAGTTACGGACATTGCCTGTAGGTACCACCGAGATTTGAACTCGGATCACTGGATTCAAAGTCCAGACCATTACACCATGGAACCCCTACTTGCAGACTGTCGAAAGATAAAATCGAAAGCGACCATATTTGGACGGGAGTGCAAAGTGGTGGAGGGGCGAAGGGCGGGTCCGACTGAGAAGCCACCTCGCTAACAGCTTTTCTCCTCTACTTGCCACTATAACCCTGGCTAGTAAACCACGCAGAGTCGCTGCAAACATGGTAAGCTTCCATCGAGAAGACCCCCTTTGTCCAAACAGGCTGTCAATCACTCCAGACTGGACCTTTCAATCAAGCCAGCCACGCCAACAAATATCTTCAGATGGACTACCAGGACACTGATAAGAAGAAGGGAATCTAGCTAATGACAGGATAATGCATTTTAGACTTCTGCCTTGGATGTATTTTTCAGTTACGGACATTGCCTGTAGGTACCACCGAGATTTGAACTCGGATCACTGGATTCAAAGTCCAGACCATTACACCATGGAACCCCTACTTGCAGACTGTCGAAAGATAATATCGAAAGCGACCATATTTGGACGGGAGTGCAAAGTGGTGGAGGGGCGAAGGGCGGGTCCGACTGAGAAGCCACCTCGCTAACAGCTTTTCTCCTCTACTTGCCACTATAACCCTGGCTAGTAAACCATGCAGAGTCGCTGCAAACATGGTAAGCTTCCATTGAGAAGACCCCCTTTGTCCAAACAGGCTGTTAATCACTCCAGACTGGACCTTTCAATCAAGCCAGCCACGCGAAGAAATATCTTTAGATGGACCACCAGGACACTGATAAGAAGAAGGGAATCTAGCTAATGACAGCATAATGCATTTTAGACTTCTGCCTTGGATGTATTTTTCAGTTACGGACATTGCCTGTAGGTTCCACCGAGATTTGAACTCGGATCACTGGATTCAAAGTCCAGACCATTACATCATGGAACCCCTACTTGCAGACTCGTCGTCATCTGCCGCTTGTCCGGGGATCGGGTCGCGGGGGGAGCGACCTAAGCAGGGAGGCCCAGACTTCCCTCCCCCCGGCCACTTCCGCCAGCTCTTCCTGGGGGACCCCAAGGCGTTCCCAGGCCAGCTGAGAGACATAGTCCCTCCAGCGTGTCCTGGGTCTTCCCCGGGGCCTCTTCCCAGTGGGACGTGCCCGGAACACCTCACCAGGGAGGCGTCCAGGAGGCATCCTAATCAGATGCCCGAGCCACCTCAGCTGGCTCCTCTCGACGCGGAGGAGCAGCGGTTCTACTCTGAGCCCCTCCCGGATGACCGAGCTTCTCACCCTATCTCTAAGGGAGAGCCCGGACACCCTACGGAGAAAGCTCATTTCGGCCGCTTGTATTCGCGATCTCGTTCTTTCGGTCACTACCCATAGTTCGTGACCATAGGTGAGGGTAGGAACGTAGATCGACTGGTAAATAGAGAGCTTCGCCTTTCGACTCAGCTCCTTCTTCACCACGACGGACCGATGCAGAGCCCGCATCACTGCGGACGCCGCACCGATCCGCCTGTCGACCTCGCGCTCCATTCTTCCCTCACTCGTGAACAAGACCCCGAGATACTTGAACTCCTCCGCTTGGTTCAGGATCTCCTCCCCGACCCGGAGATGGCACTCCACCCTTTTCCGGTCGATTACCATGGCCTCAGATTTGGAGGTGCTGATTCGCATCCCAGCCGCTTCACATTCGGTTGCGAACCGCTCCAGTGAGAGCTGAAGGTCACGGCCCGATGAAGCCAACAGGACCACATCATCCGCAAAAAGCAGCGACCCGATCCTGAGGTCACCAAACCGGACCCCCTCAACACCCTGGCTGCGCCTAGAAATTCTGTCCATATAGGTAATGAACAGAATCGGTGACATAGGGCAGCCCTGGCGGAGTCCAACCCTCACCGGAAACAAGTTCGACTTACTACCGGCAATGCGGACCAAACTCTGGCACCGGTCGTACAGGGACCGGACAGCCCCGATCAGGAAATCCGGTACCCCGTACTCTCGGAGCACCCCCCACATGAGCCCCCGAGGGACACGGTCGAACGCCTTTTCCAAATCCACAAAACATGTGTAGACTGGTTGGGCGAACTCCCATGTACCCTCCAGGACTCCGCGGAGGGTATAAAGCTGTTCCACTGTTCCACGGCCAGGACGAAAACCACATTGCTCCTCCTGAATCCGAGGTTCGACAATCCGACGGACCCTCCTCTCCAGGACCCCTGAATAGACTTTCCCAGGGAGGCTGAGGAGTGTGATCCCCCTAAAGTTGGAGCACACCCTCCGGTCCCCCTTTTTAAAGAGGGGAACCACCACCCCGGTCTGCCAGTCCAGAGGCACTGTCCCCGATGTCCACGCGATGTTGCAGAGTCGTGTCAACCAAGACAGCCCTACAACATCCAGAGCCCCAAGGAACTCCGGGCGGACCTCATCCACCCCAGGGGCCCCGCCACCGCGGAGCTTCTCAACCACCTCGGCGACCTCAGCCCCAGAGACAGAAGGGCCCCCCCCGATGTCCCCAGACTCTGCCTCCACGTCGGAAAGCGTGTTGGTGGAATTAAGGAGGTCTTCGAAGTATTCCTTCCACCGATCCAGGACGTCCCCCGTCGAGGTCAGCAGCGCACCATCCCCACCGTATACAGTGTTGACAGAGCACTGCTTCCCCCTCCTGAGCCGCCGGATGGTGGTCCAGAACCTTTTTGAAGCCGTTCGGAAGTCATTCTCCATGGCCTCGCCGAACTCCTCCCATGCCCGGGTTTTTGCCTCCGCGACCGCCAAAGCCGCGTTCCGCTTGGCCTGCCGGTACACATCAGCTGCCTCTGGAGTCCTACCAGCCAATAAAGTCCGATAGGCCTCCTTCTTCAGCTTGACGGCATCCCTCACCTCCGGAGTCCACCACCGGGTCCGAGGGTTACCGCCGCGACATGCACCGACCGCCCTGCGGCCGCAGCTCCGGTCAGCCGCTTCAACAATGGAGGCCCGGAACATGGCCCATTCGGACTCAATGTCCCCGGCCCCCCCCGAGACATGATCGAAGCTCTCCCGGAGGTGGGAGTTGAAGCTCCTTCTGACAGAGGGTTCCGCCAGACGTTCCCAGCAGACCCTCACATTACGTTTGGGCCTGCCAGGCCTGACCGGCGTCCTCCCCCACCATCGAAGCCAACTCACCACCAGGTGGTGATCAGTTGACAGCTCCGCCCCTCTCCTCACCCGAGTGTCCAAGACATGCGGCCCCAAGTCCGATGACACGACTACAAAGTCGATCATCGAACTGAGACCTCGGGTGTCCTGGTGCCAGGTGCACATATGGACACCCTTATGCTTGAACATGGTGTTCGTTATGGACAAACCGTGTCTAGCACAGAAGTCCAACAACAAAACACCACTCGGGTTCAGATCGGGGGGGCCGTTCCTCCCAATCACGCCCCTCCAGGTCTCACTGTCATTGCCCACATGAGCATTGAAGTCCCCCAGGAGGACGAGGGAATCCCCAGGAGGAGCGCTTTCCAGCACCCCCCCCAGAGACTCCAAAAAGGGTGGGTACTCTGAGCTGCCGTTTGGTGCATAAGCACAAACGACAGTGAGGACCCGTCCCCCCACCCGAAGGCGGAGGGAGGCTACCCTCTCGTCCACCGGGGTGAACCCCAATGTACAGGCGCCGAACCGAGGGGAAACCAGTATTCCCACCCCAGCTCGACGCCTCTCACCAAGGGCAACTCCAGAGTGGAAGAGAGTCCAGCCCCTCTCAAGGAGACTGGTTCCGGAGCCCACGCTGTGCGTCGAGGCGAGGCCGACTATATCTAGCCGGAAACTCTCTACCTCGCGCACCAGCTCAGGCTCCTTTCCCGCCAGCGAGGTGACGTTCCACGTCCCTAAAGCTAACTTTTGCAGCCGAGGATCGGACCGCCAAGGCCCCCGCCTTCGGCCGCCGCCCGTCTCACACTGCACCCGACCCCCATGACCCCTCCTGCGGATGGTGAGCCCACTGGAAGAGGGTCCCACGTTGTCTCTTCGGGCTGTGCCCGACCGGGCCCCATGGGAAAAGGCCCGGCCACCAGGCGCTCGCCATCGAGCCCCACCCCCGGGCCTGGCTCCAGGGGGGGGCCCCGGTGACCCGCTTCCGGGCAGGGGCAACTGAGAACCATTGTTGTATTTCTTCATGGTTGGTTTTTTGAGCCACTCTTTGTCTGGTCTTTCACCTGGAACCTGTTTGCCTTGGGTGACCCTACCAGGGGCATGAAGCCCCCGACAACATAGCTTCCAGGATCACTAGGACACGCAAACCCCTCCACCGCGGTAAGGTGGTGACTCAAGGGGGGTACTTGCAGACTGTCGAAAGAAAATATCGAAAGCGACCATATTTGGACGAGAGTGCAAAGTGGTGGAGGGGCGAAGGGCGGGTCCGACTGAGAAGCCACCTCGCTAACAGCTTTTCTCCTCTACTTGCCACTATAACCCTGGCTAGTAAACCACGCAAAGTCGCTGCAAACATCGTAAGCTTCCATCGAGAAGACCCCCTTTGTCCAAACAGGCTGTCAATCACTCCAGACTGGACCTGTCAATCAAGCCAGCCACGCCAACAAATATCTTCAGATGGACCACCAAGACACGGATAAGAAGAAGGGAATCTAGCTAATGACAGCATAATGCATTTTAGACTTCTGCTTTGGATGTATTTTTCAGTCACGGACATTGCCTGTAGGTACCACCGAGATTTGAACTCGGATCACTGGATTCAAAGTCCAGACCATTACACCATGGAACCCCTACTTGCAGACTGTCGAAAGATAAAATCGAAAGCGACCATATTTGGACGGGAGTGCAAAGTGGTGGAGGGGCGAAGGGCGGGTCCGACTGAGAAGCCACCTCGCTAACAGCTTTTCTCCTCTACTTGCCACTATAACCCTGGCTAGTAAACCACGCAGAGTCGCTGCAAACATGGTAAGCTTCCATCGAGAAGACCCCCTTTGTCCAAACAGGCTGTCAATCACTCCAGACTGGACCTTTCAATCAAGCCAGCCACGCCAACAAATATCTTCAGATGGACTACCAGGACACTGATAAGAAGAAGGGAATCTAGCTAATGACAGGATAATGCATTTTAGACTTCTGCCTTGGATGTATTTTTCAGTTACGGACATTGCCTGTAGGTACCACCGAGATTTGAACTCGGATCACTGGATTCAAAGTCCAGACCATTACACCATGGAACCCCTACTTGCAGACTGTCGAAAGATAATATCGAAAGCGACCATATTTGGACGGGAGTGCAAAGTGGTGGAGGGGCGAAGGGCGGGTCCGACTGAGAAGCCACCTCGCTAACAGCTTTTCTCCTCTACTTGCCACTATAACCCTGGCTAGTAAACCATGCAGAGTCGCTGCAAACATGGTAAGCTTCCATCGAGAAGAC